>NW_004524904.1:797583-807615 GCF_000260255.1 Octodon degus
AGACGAAGAAGAAGAAGAAGAAGAAGAAGAAGAAGAAGAAGAAGAAGAAGAAGAAGAAGAAGAAGAAGAAGAAGAAGAAGACTATATGGCATTGTATAGAGGATTTCATCAGTCTTATCACAATAATAAATAAAGGTCTGCTTGACCCATACATTAAAAAATTTTTTTCTTCTTCTTCATTGATATTTCCCACTTCATATGAATGCCATTGTTGCAATATGGACACATTTAATAATGAATTAATATGTCCAATTAGTTTAGTTGTTGGTGTCAAGGACCATTTACCAAAGCTAATGTTAAGGTAGACTCCTTGCCCACCCTTTCGACTTTTCTCCACGTATATGGGATGTGAAATGGCCTTCAGAGACCTAAGGTCTGGTATTTAACTAAAATTACTTTCATTCATGGGTCTAGTTTCACCAAAGACAGAGTAAGTTTCCTTATTGATTATCCTTTTCTTGAGTATATTTTTATCATAGTGCCTTAACTTTTTTATTTAAATACAACTATTTCAATGCAGGTAGAAACAAATAGACTAACTGAGAGATAGAGCTTTCCAAGGAAAATGCATATAGCTAAAGTATCCCAGATTACCAGAACCTGGGAGAAGGCTCAATGGTTGAAACGCCTGGCTGGCAAGATAGAGGACCGTGGTTTGATCCCCCACACCACATGCTACGCAGGTCCAACTCTGAGCTGGTCACTGAAACTCTGTGTAGTGGTGCACGCCTGTAATCCTAGCTCTGGGGAGACTGCAATAAGAGGATTACTATAAGTCTGAGCTGTGTAGTGAGATCCTGTACCAAATAAATAAATAAAGTATCGCAGACTAGTAAAGAATTATTAATATATAATCACACATTTGTCCCAGTTTAGGCTACCAACATACATTAAGAATATTCTCTGCTTTTTTGAACAAATATTGAAATTCAATATCATGACAATATTTTATCTTCTTAAACTACCATTTCCTGAAATGAAGCCTTAGAGACTCAGATTAAATGGCAGATTTTTAAATAATCAGTTTTATCACTTTTATAGCCAATTACTTATTTTTTATATTTGATAAAGCTTTTTCATTAAAAGTCTATATTTTCAGATAGGAAGTTTTGGGGGGCACCTGGGAATGCAGGATGCTGGTGCACAGAATCTATGAGGAGACTATGAGGTGTGGCTAGCATGCTGAGCAAAGTCACACAAATAGTTAAACATGTGTGGCGAAAATCACACAGACTCTGTGAGGAGTGAATGGCTAGACAGCAGGACAAAATCGCAAGGGCTGTGTGTGAGCAGCCAGTGGTTAGCCAGCAAGAAACAGGTGAGTGAGACACGTTGTGTCTGGTCACGGTCATTCCTCTTTTCACAAGAAAAACTGCCTAGCAGTGAGGCAGCTCCTTCTTCTGCCTTTTTTCTCTTATCCTGATATTCTAATAAAACTCAAAGATCTCTAATCTTCAGGGCTTTTTTTTTCCTCCCAGAAGTCCCCAAGTACTGTGCACTCAGGTGAAAATAGCACTTTGGACTCATGGGTGAACTAACACTCATTACAGAGTAATCTTTTGCACTCTCTTGCCTGTCACAGCTACAAACATGACAAGCTTTCAATATCCTGCCTTTCTACATACATACTTTTATAATATGAATATCTTTATGATGTGAAGGTATTATTACTTTTATTTGATAATTGTGGTTAAGTAGAATACTTTAATGATTTATATTGTGCTTAGAGCAGTATTTGGATTTATTTGTATCACTTTATTAGACAAATTTGGTCTTTCTTATGTAATGATGTTTGGCTTTTGCTCTTATTAATTTCTTATCTTCTTCAGATTAGATCTTCCTTACTATATACTTTTGTGATTTTGGAAATAATATATTTGACAGTTTAGCTCACTTATATTTTTATAACTACTGTTATCTTTGCATTAATTAAAATTATATTTCTATGTACATATTATGCTCTGGAAGATGTCTTAGTACTCACTTTTTGCTTTTAGTACTTAATTTTTACAGTCTTTAAGACACTGCACTGAAGCCTACTTCATCAAAATGTAACACAAACTGGTCTGGGGAGATAGCTCGGCAGTCTAAGCTCCTGCTTGGCAAGTGTAAGGATCTGCATCCCATACACAGTATCACATGCTGTGCTGGCTCCGCAGAATCCTGGGCACTCAGTGCCTGCCACTGAAAGCAGGCTGGGGAAGCTGAGAGAGGAGGATCACTATTTGTCTCAGCTGAGTAGTGAGACCCTGTACCAAAATAAAAAATAAAATAACAAACTGAATATGCGAAATCATAATAACTTCCTTCTAATCTTTGTGGTGGCTCTGAAAATTGAAAGAGCATCTGCTTCTTAGCTTGTTGATGATGGTCTTCTTACTGTGCCCTCTCGTGGTAGGACAATGAAGCCACACTCCAGACCAGTGGAGTTGAACATCTTTGCAATGGCATAAAAAGTTGTAGGATTTGTTTTGTTTCTAAATGAAGACCACATATTCAGGTTTAATTGCAATGTTTTTACTTTTTGATAAACAAGCAGGTTTTGGGTTGCAATTTGGACTGTCAGTCTCTGAAAGGGTCACCATTGTTACTCTAGACTCCAGTAAGGATTCTACTATCATTCATGAACCATCTACCCTTTAAACTTAATTACGTCCTAAGAATGTAACTTCTACATAGTATAATCACATTCATGCTTAGGTCTTGCTTATATTACTGGAGGTAGAAACACAAACATCCGATTAATAAATGTCATTCTAGGAAGGAATATAATAATAATTGAGTTTTGCCCCTCAGTACCTCTATTCTTTCTATGCAGGCTTATGCTGGACAACTACCAGAATTTTCTAGCCTTCATTTTTGCCATTGAAGAGATCAACAGACATCCTCATCTTTTACCCAACATATCTCTGGGATACGAGTTCCATAATTTCCTTTATAGCCACTGGATGATAATGAAAAGTCCTCTCGTTTTACTCACTGGACAGGATGGAATTCCCAATTACAGCTGTGGAACACAGAGGAAACCTGTAGCAATGCTAACAGGAACGGTATGGGCAGCTGCTGCTCAAATTGAACCACTGATGGAGCTTTACAAATTTCCCCAGGTGATGGTTCTTTGAAGAGAAAGGTGAAACCATGTACAGTGGCACCTCAGTTCAAGAAGTTAATTCACCCCATGATTATGGGAAAGATGGCCATGATGATGTGAAGATGGCTATGATCATGTGAAGATGACCATGATCATGTGAAAGATGGATGTGGTCTTGTTCATCAAGAGATGCAGAGATCACAAACAACACCAAAATTGACTCAAGTGCTCCTGTTTGTGAATGAGATTGTTCAAAAACAAAAGTATCTGTGAACTGGGCTGCCACTGTATTTTGATACTATTTTCGGGTGCCTAAACGATTCATATTCAGGTGCCATTTTCTGCAGTGGGAGAAGGAAACTGTTTCTGTATCTTTTAAAGTATATCATCTCAAGAAGCAAGAGCACAGAGAATTTCTAACTAGTCAGTGTTTCTTTTTTTGTGTGCAGCAAATAACAGGGAGGGAAATCCCAGAATTTTCTTGTCTACATTTGATCAATAATTTTTTAAAAAGCTCTTATAAGTGAAAAGTTGAAAGGTTTAAGAAAAATACCTTCTCTTACCAAGCCTGGTTTTTATTTAGTAATTTCAGGCCTGAGATTGGGTTTAAGCCCTGCACTCTTTGTTCATATTGCCTTCAATTTCTTTTCCTTTCAGGTTAGCTTTGGTTCTTTTGATCCTACACTGACAAAAAAGGGCAAGTTCCCTTCTGTCTATCAGGTAGCCCCAAAAGAAACTTCTCTGGCCCCTGGCATGGTCTCCTTGATGGTTCATTTCAGCTGGACCTGGGTGGGCCTGGTCATTACAGAAGGTCAGAAAGGTCTCAAATTTCTACTGGATATGAGAAGAGAGATGGACAGGAGTGGAGTCTGTGTGGCATTTGTGAAAATGATCTCAACGCCTCTTGTGTCCTATGTCATCAGGCTTCCACAATATGACATCCTGACCAAGCATATATCATCTCTAAATGTGGTTGTAATTTACTATGATACTGATGGTCTAAATAATGTGAACTATCACATAGGACAATACAAAATGATGTGGAAAGTTTGGGTTACAAACTCACAATGGCATGCTGACATGGCTGGGAAAAATTTTATACTGGATACATTCCATGGGACTCTCATTTTTTCAAACTATCATGAGGAAATTTCTGATTTCAAAAGTTTTGTCCAGGAAGCAAATCCTTTCAAATACCCAGAAGACACCTATCTTGTTATGTATTGGTTCCAGAATTTCCATTGCTCCTTCTCTGGTTCTGATTGTGAACTGCAGGACTGTATTCCCAATGCTACTTTGGTTCAGCTGCCCATGAATCGTTTTGACACAGCCATGAGTGATCAGAGTTACAATGTATACAATGCTGTGTATGCTGTGGCCCATGCCCTCCATGAGATGCTTCTCCACCAGGTGGAAATATACCCAATGGGAAATAGGGAAAGGAGGATTTCTCCCTGGCAGGTAACTTATCTAACAATTGATGGCATACACTGTCATCAAGGTATTTTATTTATCTATTTTTCCTAGTGTTTCCATGTGTCCTGGATCTAAGAAAGTGAATGAAACTAACTTCTCCACACAACAGCACAAGACATTGAGTGCCATGCTTATTGTTAAGGAGGTATATCTTGAGCTGTGAAGAAATGGATATCAATCATAAATCAACTGGAAGGAAAAAAATATATTTGAGACCAGATCACTCCTTTGGCCAAAGAAGTTAATTGACAATCTACATTTTCATTTAAGAAAAAGTGAATGTTTTTAAATGCTGTACTTACAGAAAAATAGCAAAATATATAGTACTTTATGAAATTGTATAGTGTGTATATTTTGTGAATTTTCTTATTTAATTGTGGAACAAATTTGGAGAGTGATAACCTCATTGTTTGGATTAATGTGGTGGAAACAGAGAAAATAGTGACTGGAATCTTTGTTTCTAGAATTTATTTTGTCCCTAATACTCATTTATACTATTTAAGTAGGAATAGATAAAAGTTTTCTCCTGATATATGATATTTTAGGAACATTTTTTACCACTCTATACACTTTTCTTTCTTGCTTTTTATTATATATCAGTGTTACACGTGTGCAGTGGAAAGGGGAATTAAATATAACTGGGGCTCTGCCACTTTTAAATTTGTAAGCTTTGCCATGGAGTCCTTTTCACCATAAGATTCTGTGTCTCTTTCAGCTGCACCCATTTCTGAAGAACATAAAATTTGAAAATCCCGCTGGAGAGAAAGTGAATTTAGATGAAGAAACAAAATTGGATTCAGATTATGATATTCTCAACTTTTGGAATTTTCCAGAAGGCATTAGACTGAAGATCAAATTAGGAACATTTTCTCCACATGTTCCTCCTAACCAGCAATTATCTATATCTGAGGATATGATAGAGTGGGGTTATGGTCTTACCGAGGTATTTTCAACTCAATCGTAATGCATACACAAACTTTTGTAGGATTTATACACCCAATTTTATTTAGAATATGGTTGCTTTTGACAGCTAAACAACTCAATTGCCATTGTGATAAATTTTCTTATTTACTACTTTTCTATAACCATATTTCTGCAAATAGTGATATATTTTATTTTATTGGTCTCCATGTGTAAAACTTGTTTGCATGTATAGTTCTGAAGAAGTAAATATCTAAAAATTTATCAAAGTGTATCTTCTTCCTCAGACTCCCCAGTCTGTATGCAGTGAGAGTTGTAATCCTGGATTCAGAAAAAGCCCTCTGGAGGGAAAGCCTGCCTGTTGCTTTGACTGCACCCCTTGTACAAAAAATGAGATCACCAATGACACTGGTAAGAATGTACATTACTGATACATTTATGATCTCTATTTTATATTCACCCATCCATGTAGGAAATTAAAACTTTTATATACAATAACAACAATACTTTTTCTTCCTTCAGTTAACAATTCATTTGTTCTACTCAGTGCTATTAGTCCTTAAGACACGTACTCTTTCCCTTTAATGACGACTTATTACTTTCCCTCCCTCCTCCTCATTCTCCTGGTCCTTGTCATCATCATCTTCCTCCACATCTTATTCTCCTTCTCTTTCTTTTTCTCCCCCTCCTCCTTCTCCTCTTCTTCACTAGGAATTCAACCAATAGGTGCTCTGCAAATGAGCTTACAATTCCCAACTCCTTGTACTTTTACTATTGAAGTAAAATATCAATAAATTTCCTTAGACTGACCTCAAACTTGTGATTCTTCTATGTCACCCTACTAAGTAGCTCGAATTACAGGTTTGTGATGCTACCCATCTTACATTCACTCTTTTAAACTCAGTGAGAACTTGAACTTTTCAAAAGACTCTATCCTTCGTCACATGATTTCTAATTCTCACCTCCATCATAATTTTTTACCACCAAGAATTATTAAACTTCAAGAGTTTACATTATTCACCACTACATTAAAGCATACTGAAGACAAAGAGTTGATCTATTTCTACTTTTTCAAGCCTAACAATTCTTGCTGCAAAGCTGATGCAGTGTGGAATTCTGCTGTTTGAGACAGGCGTGTACCTTTGGTGTACATCATGCTAGAATTTTTACTCTGTTCTCCAAGAATTCTTCTGTGAGTAGAAAATACAACCTAAGTTTTCCTGAGCTTTAGTCCTATAAAGACCACAGAGTGTTTAAAGATTAACGATATTTGCATGTTAAGAGGATGTCATTTGAAAGACAGAAGCATCAATACAACAAAAGGTGAGGGCAGCTGAAATCCTACTTAACATCAGCAGAGGTGGCCACAGTGCATGGTTCTCCTGCACGTCATATTCTTAGATTCCAAATGAATGGACATGTCATTAAACCACAGATACTATGAGGACAAGGAATAATAGATGATGTAGAAAAGTTACAGAACTCCACTATTAAAGATTTTTCCACACCAGTTCATTAACACTTCCATTTAGGATACATCTTAACATGTAAAACCACCACTCAACTGGATTTTCAGTGGGTACATATGCCTGATATAGGCTTAGATTTGACAACATAATTAGTTTGATTTCAAATTTTCTTGATAACATATTGATTAACTGTGCTGAATTCCATGTATTAATGGGGGCACTTAGACTTTTTAAGGATTAGGTGTATGGCATATTCATTTAATGTGTAGGTGGAAAAAAAATTCACCACTAATATCCATTATCTTATGCTTCTGATAAATAAATTACAATTTTGAAAAATCTTATAGAATGCTTTAAAATACAAATTAAAACATAGGAGGCTTTCAAAAAAATTTAAAGAACATATATACAGAAAATGAACAAATCTTAAGTGGACTCTAGGCAAAAAGAAATCATTGAGATCCCTTAATACATTTGATCAAGAAAATAAAGGTTTCAAATGTACTAAAATGCAGTCATTTCTAAAGATATGCAGAACATTTTTCATGTGAAAATATAGTAAAAATGATTTCTCTACCATCTATTTCATAGTGTGAGCCTATAGAATGTATGCTACTTTTCTTTTCAAACAAAGTATGTTAATGTACAGTAGTTTTTTTTTTCTTTTCTAAAATAAACCTCAGTGTTCAGGTTTAACTGCAATTTTGGTGCTTTATGATAAATAAGTAGGTTTTGGGTGACAGTTTGGGCATTTACCTCTAAATGCACTATTCTATTTTAATGTTGATTTTAAAGTTAAAATATCATATAAGATGAGTGTGGTGGTGCACACTTGAAATCCCAGCATTCATGAGGCTGAGGTAGGAGGATCACTGAAAATTCAAGGGCCGATTGAACTACATAATGAATTCAGTCTGAACTTCACCATGAGACCATGTCTCAAAAACAAAACAAAACAAACAAACAAAAAAACCCTTGACAAACAAAAAAGACATGAAAGGTGAAAAATTATAAGAAATTGTTTAAAATTTTCCCATCATACCATGTCTGTTAACAAATTTGAATTCATAATTCACAGAATTTTTCCATAAATTTTTATGCTTATTGAGAGAATCAGTAGTGCAATTTGTAAGCATTCAAGAACACACTAATGTAGACTTAATGAAATGCTTGAAGAGAAAAAGGAAAATCAGAAAAATGATGCATTTTAAGGGAATTGTGGAATCCCCAGGCCTGGCATGAGTGAGTGGGACCGCCCAGGGCCCACTGGATCCTCATTCCAGCCAAGGTTCTGGCCCAGAGTGTGTGTGGACCATCCTCCATCCTACAGGCTCAGTGTGGAACCCTTCAGCAGAACCCCCTGCTGAGAGGCTAGAGGCAAGTCTCGTTCAGCTGATCCAGGAGCAGAACATCTTTGCTGGA
This sequence comes from Octodon degus, assembly GCF_000260255.1. Taxonomy (NCBI): domain Eukaryota; kingdom Metazoa; phylum Chordata; class Mammalia; order Rodentia; family Octodontidae; genus Octodon; species Octodon degus. The sequence continues at coordinate 805,963 of NW_004524904.1, forward strand.
GTGGAACAACAGGTTCACTTCCAAGGGCTGCAGCAGGAAGAAATGGAGCACAGCAGCCAAACACAAGCCACATTCACTTGGATGAGTTTGAAATAGATCTGGACCTGGTGCTAAGGTAATAACTCTACCAAATCTCTGCATCAAAGGTCAAAGTACAGTGCTATACAAAATGACAAAGGAACAAAATACATTCTCAGGCCCCAAAACAAATGCAGGAGACACTAGCATAGAAGAAATTGGAAAGTACACACCTGAAATCTCTGAAATAATAGCATCAGAAGTAAAGAAACAACTGTAGAAAAGTATAGAGGATATCAGATCAGAAATAATTTCTGAAGCAAAAAAATGAAATTATAATTATAATAAAAAATACTACATACTTCTAAAGAAGACACTAATAAAAAATAGAGGAGAATAGAAAAATGATGGATATCTTGAATGAACAGTACAGGAAAGAATGAAAATGCATGAAGCAGATTCAAAGTGCTACACAGGAAGTTAAAACCTCAATCACAAGTGGGCAAAATCATTTGAATGAAAGTGAAGATAGAAAAAAAAGAAGAAAAAGAAAGTGAAGATAGAGTTTCAGACCTTGAAGACACCATTGCAGCTTTGAAAAGGTAATAAAAGATCTCTTAAATGCAACCAGGGTGTATGAAAAAATAATTCAACATCTGCAAGATGATGCAAAGATGAACACCGTAAGACTAATAGGCATCAATGAGAAAGAAGAAGTCAATGCAAATGATATAAAAAGAATATGGGCAGAAGTAACCGCAGAAAACTTCCCAAATATGGGGAAACAGTCTAACATTCATGTAACCAAAGTATATAGAACTCCAGATGAAATCAACCCAATTAAAACCACACCCAGACATATAATAATCAAGATCCCAGAAATTCAGCAGAGGAACAGTATACTAAAATCTGCTAGAGAAAAGGAACAGATCACATTTAAAGGAAAACCCATCAGAATAATAGCAGATTTCTCTTCACAAGCCATCAAGTCAAGAACAGCATGCAGTAAAGTACTACAAGTCTTGCAAGAAAACAAATTCCAACCCAGACTAACATACCCTGCAAAACTCTCTTTCAAGTATAATGGAGAAATGAAATACTTCCATGACAAAGAATATTTAAAGAATTTCCTGATGACAAAGCCAAGCCTACACAGACTACTAAACGATGTTCTAGAGAGGGATCAAAATGACCACAACTCCATGAATGAGAGAGGAAAGAACTCATCAAATGGGCCAAATAATTAATCACAGGAGAAAAAGAGGTATGCAGCAGCAGTCTTTCAATTATCCTTTTGTATATAGCAGCAAGATATTTCCATCAGCATACTCTACAAATGGACTACCCTGCACCCTATGGGTCATGATTCTGTCTGGGGCTACAGGGTGAATATCAAGGAAATAGCAGTAGCTCAGTCCCACAAGTGACATTGAGCCACCAGTGAGCATCATGGACACTGTCCATGTCCACGATATTCTAGAACTTTGTGCAATATCCTACCTGTTAGAAGTTTTGGTCATATATTTTTCTTTTTTTTAATATGGTTTGTGTGTGTGTGTGTGTGTGTGTGTGTGTGTGTGTGTGTGTGGCCAGCTCAGCCCACCAGGGGGCGAGGCTGGCTGGCATGTGGTGCTG
>NW_004524904.1:818710-821540 GCF_000260255.1 Octodon degus
GGGGAAGAGGAAGCTCTCCCACACACTCACTGGACCTGGGCTAAGACTGGGTCCGGGGGTTCCCAGAACACCACAAATTTCCTACTCGGCAGGCAGCGTGGGGAGGTACTGTGGAGTGTTGGGGGCTGCCCGAGGGGGTGGGAGAGGGTCTGGCCCACGCTGCTCCTGGGCTGGCACTGGTCTTGCCGGCACAGGGTAGCAGGAAACTCTCCACACACTCACTGGACCTGGGCTAGGACTGGGTCTGCAAGTTCCCGGAAGTCGGCAGAAATTCCCACTCGGTGTGCCAGGTGGGAGTGGTCCTGCAGAGTGGTGGGGGGCGGCCCGAGGGGGTGGGAGTGTGTCTGACCCACGCTGCACCTGGTCTGGGACTGGTCCCACCAGCGCAGGGTAGCAGGAAGGTCTCCACACACTCACTGGACCTAGGCTAGGACTGGGTCTCCTGGAAGTTGGCAGAAATTTCTACTCGGCGGGCAGGGTGTGGGTGGTACTGCGGAGTGGTGGGGGGCACCCCGAAGGAGTGGGAGAGGGTTCAGCCCTTGCTGCACCTGGGCTGACACTGGTCCCGCTGGCCCAGGGTAGCAGGAATCTCTCCACACACTCACTGGACCTGGGCTAGGACTGGGTGTGGGGGTTCCCGGAATTCGGTAGAAAATGTGTAGCTTCTTTCTATTGTTGTTCTTTTGGTAGTAGTCTTCATTTATCCTAATATGCATATATTCTTCAAAGCATTCTGAAGAACTAGTTTGGTGATCATGAATTTCTTGGGTCGGCCAGATATTTCAGTGGATTAAAGCACCTGCTTAGGCAGAGCACAGGCACCAGAGTTTGATCCTTGGCACCACAAGCTATGCTATCCCTGACCTGGGGCACACTGAGTTGGCAATTGAGACTGAATGTGTAATCCCAGCACTTAGGAGACTGAAAAACAGGCAGATCACTATGAATCTGAGCTGCAGAGTGAAGCCAGGTAGACCCTGTGCTAAATACATTTTTTTAAAAAAAAGAATTTCTTCAGTTGCTTTTTTTTTAAATCATGGAAGTACCTTATTTCACATTGATTTTGATTTTTGTCCTTTTTTATTTTTTTATTGTTTTTTTTTTTTTTTTTTTTTTTTTTTTTGCTGCTGGTAGTCAAACTCATAACCTAACACTTACTAGGCAGGTGTGGTGTGACTGAGCTATATTCCAGTCCTTGCCATTGATTCAATGAGTAATTTTGCTGAGTAAATCAATCTGGGTTGAAGAGTGTTTTCTCTAAAACACTAAAGCTCTCTCTAAAAGAGCTTTAAATATCTAAAAAGCTCTCTCTAAAAGAGCTTTAAATATCTCATTCCAAACTTTCCTTGATTTGAGGGTTTGTGTTGAAACTTCTGCTGATTCAGATGGACTTTTCTTATCTAATTCAAAAATGGGCATCTGAGATGAATGTACACTTCACTAATGAAGAAATGCAGTTGGCAAATAAAAATATGAAAAAAATGTTCAACATCATATTTCATTCAAGACATTCAAATAAAAACAATACTGAGATTCCATCTTAGCCCAGAAAAAAATTGCTATTGTCAAGAAGTCAATAAATAGCAGATGCTGGCAAGGTTGTGGGGATAAAGGAATGCTTCTCCATTGTTGGTGGAAGTGCAGTAATTTCTACAACCACTGTAGAAATCAGTGGGGAGAGTCCTTGAAAAGCTAGGATTAGAAGGCTCATTCAACCCAGTTATTCTGAGTGTTTTCCCAAATGAACTGAAAACATTATACCACAGTAATCTATGTGTACCCATGTTTATAAAAGTGCAATTTGTCACAGCTAAATCTTGTAGACAATCCAAATGCCCATCAACTAAAGAATAAATGACAAAGATGTGGTATTCTTACACAGTGGGACATATTACTTAGCTGTAAAAAAGATAAACTGGTGGCTTTAATAGATAGATGGATGCAACTAGGGACCATGCTCCTAAGTGAAATAAGTCAGACCCATATGTGCAAACAGCATATTGTCTCACCAGTGTAAGAACCTGCATAAGTAAACAAAATCTGAAAGGTACAACACATCCTGTGAAAGGGAAAAAATCTGTTCCATGGGGAGGAACATCTTCAGTGAGGAAAAGGCCAGAAGAAAGAAAGGAGGAAGGGAAAAATATATATTTATATGCATATGCAATGTAGCTTGGATTTCTGCTCATTTATTGAAAGGAGCAGTTAATGCTTAATTTTTTTTTTCTTTTTCTTCAAATTTTGCATGTTGATTTCTAGTAATCTAAACAACTAATTTGAATAACAGTATTTAATACAACCACTGTCAAATTCCTATTATTTTCCTTAGTGAATTTCTGTATCATTTTTAATTTTTTAAAAACCATTTTGTATTATCTTAAAATACGCAATTTATCTCATTGGAGCTAAAATATATGTGATTTGTTTCTTTTCTTTAGCTACTTTTAATATTTTGTTCTTTTTAAAAATATTTTGTTCTTGTACTGAATTTCTATCCTCATGATTATTATATGCCAGGTTGTAGATTTATTTTTGCCGTGGGTGCTAGGGGTTCCATATGGTTCACTAACTAGATGTCATATCCAGTATTAATGTTTGGGAAGTTTTCTGCCTTTATTTATGTGAAGAGGTTTTCAGTGGCTTTTGTGATGTCTCCAACTATCTTACTTATTCCAATCAGTACTATGTGTTCCTTTTTGCTTCATCTAGTAGCTGTTGATTTTTCATGGTCTTTTGCTATTAAGATGTCTTTTATTGTTGTTTTTGCTAGTTGTAATCTTGTGTTCTAGATCTCATATCCTATCCTCACTTTCACTCAATCTGAAAAAAA
>NW_004524904.1:821640-824049 GCF_000260255.1 Octodon degus
AAAATTATAGGAAAAAAAAAAAAGGAACCTGAACTTTGTAGCAACACAGCTGGAACAATCCGCAGCATGGGGGTGGGAGGATGGCCCCGGGATTTAATGAATTTTCTGAATATTGTTTAATTTTAATTTTTGTTTTGTGATTTATACCGTATTTTTGATTTACAACCTACTTATAAGACACGGAAAAGAAAAAGAAAAAAAAAAAAGGAACCTTAGCCAGTATGGTCCCTGTGTCCTATTTCTAGTTGACTTTCTGATCTTACATTTCCCTTCATAACCATGCCTCAGATTAAACTGGATTCTGCTGAACTAAAATACAAAAAAGAAAAAACAAAAAAAAATGTAAAGAATCGAATTTGTTGTATGTTACGGGTGGTGCCGAAAGAAACGAGAAGACCTGATGAATGTAACTTCAGAGGTCTCACTGAGATTAGTCTCTCTCCAAGTGAGCCCTGAGCCTCAGAAGCATCTCATATTTACTGAGGGGTAAAGGCAGACTAAGGAATGTGCATAATTACCTAAGTGAATGCAAACTACTAACTCTACTGACTTCCACCATTTTCCTAAAACTAGGCTCACACAAATGCTAGCCAATAACATCCCAAGCAAGGGATTAAAGGATGGCGCCTGCAGGAGAAGCTGTTATCTGCTGCCTTGGGTCCCAGCTTTCCGGGAATTTGCAAACAGACAGCAATCCTCCTTGGGCTCAGTCCAGTGTTCCCTGCTCTCTTGGAACATCAGAATTTTGTCTCAAATCTATATCTCTACACGAATTAAATTTGTATAATTTCTCTTGAGCAATTTTGATGATCTCCTTGAGTGGTTTTTAAAAATTACTGTGCAAAGGGCACATCTGTTTAGGACACACAAGAAGAAATATATGTTATAATGTATTTTGTCCCAAAATTAGTCCTAAAGTATTTTGACCCAACTAATTTTCAAATAACTTAATTTACTTTGAAATTTACATTCAGGAACCACTGTATGTCTTTTCTATAAATATGGTCATAAGGGAAGGGATGATTAAACTCTACAAACATAAGTATTCTAAACTGAAACTTTACCAGAAGCATAATGTACATTTTAAACTTAAAAATTTCATACAGAAATGTTACACATTAAAAGATCTATGCAATGAAATAAAAAAATTCCAATACCAGAAAAAAGGGGACAACAATTTCAGAGAAGACACCACAAAATAAAAATCTTTAATTAACATGCAAATAATTTCAAAATGCATAAAGTAAAAGAAAATAGGAAGAGCTATAAATGTTCAATGATAATTGCACATTTTCACAAGCCTTTTTTCAGTAACCAATAGGACAAAAATAAAGTGTTGGCCAGCCAGATAGCTCAGTGGATTAAAGCACCTGCTTAGGCAGACACAGGGATTTCAGATTAAATCCCTGGCCTGCTGTGCTGGCCCATCCCCAGGGTACGCTGAGATGTCAATTGAGCCTGGGCATGGTGGCACATGCCTGTCATCCCAGCTCTTGGGAAGGTGAAAACAGAAGATTTACTACAAATCTGATCTATGTAGTGAGACCCCGTAGACCCTACACTAAATGCCAAAATAATAATAATAATAATAATAATAATAAATAAAAAACTAGAAATGTGCCATATCATATCACTCATAGCTGAAAATTCCATGACAAGAAATAAATTTTTCAGGTTGCCTTCCTTTTTGAAACAAATTTACATATATTCTTCTAAAGTGAGATATGTTTTATGGGGAAGCATAGTTTGACTAGATTAAAGTCATGAAATATAACTGAGTGTATTAGTTTCCATGAAAGGAAAAAAAATATATATATATATATATATGGAACACCTTTCTGAGACTTACAAATAAAAATAAAAATAATTCTAAATAAATTAAGAAAGAGAAATGTTTCTAAGTCCCACAAATGTTATTTTTAGAATTCTAATGCAAATTTCACATTTTGTGGTTTCATTCAAAAACAAGAATGGAAGAAAAGATTTCCATGTCACCATGTCTGCACGTCTACATTGTACTTCCAGTTATTGCAATAGTCACTAAAACATCAAAAGCAAATGATATTGGAAAGGAAAAGATATAAATAATGTTACTTTGAAATAATATTAGTATGTATGTGCAAAGTCCATGAAAACTAATAAAATACTAATAAAGTATATATCTATAATTTAATTTAGGGCTGGCCAAATAGCTCAGCAGATTAAAGCACCTGCTTAGGCAGATGCCTGGGCCCGGGGTTTCATGCTGGCCCCACCCCCGTGGTGTGCTGAGACTCTGACAGCCTCTGGGGACCCGTGCCTGTAATCCCAGTGCTTGGGAGGCTATAAACAGGAGGATCACTATGAGTCCGATCTGTGTAGTGAGACTCTGTAGAGCCTGCATTAAATATGTAATACATAATAATTATA
>NW_004524904.1:824165-827204 GCF_000260255.1 Octodon degus
TCTTGAAAAAATTGAAAATAAAATTTCAAAACAAAATAATAGGAGAGTAATAATAATTAATATATTGAATACTGTTGTCTTCAGAGTAGTTACTCAGGATATGACACACACATGAAATATTGTCCAAATTAGCACAAACACCTCTTTTCAATGAACTAAGAGAAACTAGCAGTGTAACTCTATTATAATTTTTTCTTTTTCCTTCCTTCCTTTCTCCCATCAGAGCTTCTCTCTCTCTCTCTCTCTCTCTCTCTCTCTCTCTCTCTCTCTCTCTCTTTCAAGTTTACAAAATCTATTGTACATTTTGGTCCTATTTACTCATTCAGTTTCTCACACTAATGAGACTTGATGATGTGTATGCAAAAGGAACTGATGTATTTCACTTGTAAGTATGCTCTTGAGTTGCATCCATTTACATATAAAATCTCGTTTTTCCTTCTTTGGGGCTGAGTGTATTCAATTATATTTTTTAAAATATATCTTTTTTATCATTTCCTTAGTTGATGGGCATTTGGGTTGTTTCCAACATTTATCTATTACAAATTGTGCTGTTCTAAGTATGGGTGCACATATATTGCCATGGTAAAACGTTTTTAATACTTCTGGGGAGATACCCAGAAGAGGAATATCTGGGTTGAATGGATCTCTAATCTTAGCTTACTGAGGAATCTCCACACTGATATCCACAGTGGTTTCACCAATCTACACTCCCACAGAAAGTGGAGAAGGGTTCCTTTTCTCCCACAGCCACACCAGCGCTTATTATTTGTTCATTTCTTTTTCTTTTTTAAAAAATTTGTTCATTTCTTGATTATAGCCATCCTGTCTAGGATGAGATGGAATCTTGAGGTTGTTTTAACTTGCATATCTTGGATGACCAATGAGGTTGAACATTTTTTTATTCATTTACTTACCATTTGTATTTCTTTACGTGAGCAGCGTGTATTCATCTCAAATATTTATTTCTGTATTAGGTCTTTGAATTTGGAAAGTAAGCTGATTTTTTTTCAGTTCTTTGTATGTTTCTAGATATAAATCTTTTGTCTGAGAGACACCTGGATATAATTTTTTCCACTATGGTAATTTTGTTTTCACTGTGTTGGTGATTTATTTTGTTGTATAATAGCTTTTTAATAAGGTGAGATCTCAGTTGTTGATTTTTTTTGTAGTATTACCCATGCAGTCCAGGGTTTTGTTCATGAAGTCTCTGCCTACACCTATATATTCAAAATTTCTACCTATTTTCCAGTAGATTTAGTTTCTGTTTTAATATTTTGATGTTTGATCCATTTTGACTTAGTTTAGTTCATGATGGTAGGCCTGGTTATAGTTTTAGCCTTCAGCCATGTGGAGAGCCGGTTTTTCCAACACCATTTATTAAAGAGGGTGTCTTTCTTCCAGTGCATATGTTTGGACTCTTTGTGTTTGTAGTTGTACATTCATCTTCCATTCTGTTCTACTGAACCTCAGGTCTGTTTTTTGCCAGTACTATGCTGACTTTATGAGCAAGGGTTATCTTTCTACTTTCTGATATCCTCTTCATTCTCCCTTTTTAGAGTACTGTACTTTTCAATGGATAGATGTCTTACTTTCTTGTTAGATTCATTCCTAAATATTTCAAATTTTTGGGTGCTTTTGTGAAAGATGTGGTTTCTTTAATTTCTCTCTGTGTTTTGCTGCTTTTGTACATAAAAGCTATTAGTTTTTGAATATTGACCTTATATCCAGTTCACTGCTGAATTTGATTATTAAACCTCAGAGTATTTTGGTGGAGTTTTGGGAGTCTTCTATGCAGATTATAATGTCATCTGAAAGCAGTAGTGATTTAACTTCTTCCTTCCCTATCCTTATTTCTGTAATTTGTTTTCTGTTGTTTTATTGGTCTGGCTAATGTTTCCTGAACTGTATTGAATAGGAGTGGTGACAGTAGATATCTTTGTATTGATCCTGATTCTCGAGCAAAATCTGTCCAATATTGACCATTTAAAGTGATGCCAGCTGTTGGTTTGACATAGATGACAGTCATCAGATGGAGGTAAAGACATTCTATCCCAATTCTGTAGGATTTTTATCATTAATGAGTGTGTGGCATGGTCAAATTCACTTTCTCCTTCTATTGAGATCGCCATATGATTTTTTCTTTGGTTTTATTTTTGACTTTTTTATTTTTTAAGGAGAGTACAAAATGTATTAAAACAAAATATTAAAGATGATACAGAGTTTCACTTAACAAAGTAATACGAATTTCAAAGTATTTGTTGTAATACATAGTCTTTTCTTCCAACCACTTATTCATATTACATGATATATGCATGAAAAACTGGAAGAAAACAGAATGCAGTGTATTATATTTATTGATTTGCATGTGTTGAACCATTCCTGACACCCTGGGATGAATCCTAGTTGGTCATGATGTACAATCTTCTTAATGGTTTTCTGAATTCTTTTTGCAAGCATCTTATTGAGGATTTTGGTGTCTGAATTAGGGAGATTGGACTGTACTTTTCCTTTTTGTTTGGGTTTTTCTCTGGTTTTCAAATCAGGGCAACACTTGTTTCCAGGAATGATTTTAGAAGTGTGGCCTTGCTTTCAATTTCCTTAAAGAGTTTTAGTGTGAGTGGTATCAGTTTTTCTCTAATTTTTTTTTGTATGGTTGAACAGTGAATCCCTCAGGACTTGGACTTTTTTGTTGGCAAATTTTTAATAATATTGTTCAATTTCATTGGCTGACATCAGCTTATTTAGAATCTTATATCTTCTTTTTTTAGTTTTGGCAACTCAACTGTGTCTAGGAATGTGTAATTTCTTTTTTTTTTCCATCTTAGTAGAGTACAGAGTTACAAAATAAGTCTTGAAGATCTTCTGATTTCTGTAGGATTTGTTTTCATTTTCTCACTTTTATTCCTAATTGCTTAAATCTGTGTTTTCTCTTTCCTCATACTGGTTTTTTTTTTCAAAGTTTTATTGATAAACATATAGCAATGAGACAGTTTCAAATCAAATCGGAAGTACAGTTTCAACAAATAATACACTGCATAT
>NW_004524904.1:834694-857916 GCF_000260255.1 Octodon degus
TTTTAATCTCTTGGATTTCTGTTTGCATCCATTTCATCACTTCCATTTTTTTTTATGTTCACCATTCATAGCTTCCATTGTTTCCTCAAGATCCTTTATTTTTAAATCTGTGTCTACTTTAGTGTCACTCATTTTGGTCATCATTTCTTTTTGTGCATTAAAGATTTTTTTTTTGCCTCTTCTATTTGGTCTTTCTCATCTATTGCCATCATTTAAGATAGTTGCTGTCTCAGTTACTCTTCTTTCATTCCTGGGACAAATACCCAACATTCAAAATGAGGGAAGGAAAGGTTTATTTAGCTCACAGTTACTGGAGGTTTCAAGACACTGGAGGAGAGGCTGGGGCACTGCTGTGTCCAGGATGAGCCTCTCCACCTCTCTCAGAAAGCACAGGCTAGCCAGTTTAATGGTTCACACCTCTCTGGCCCCATCCCTTGGGCCCTGCCCTGGTTCTCTGGCCCCACCCCTCAAGCCACTTGTTGCTCCACCAGCTGCATCTGCCCCATAACTTACATGAGGCTTTGGTACTACAAATAGACACAAATCATAACAGTTGCATTGGTTGCCTCACTATTTCCTCTGTCTCTTTGTGCTGTGTACATGTACTGTGTGGGCTGGGTATTGAGTGCTCCATTTGCTTCTTTGTCTTATCATTTTTTTTCCTGTTCTTTATTTATTTTATCTTCTATGTTGATGCCTTCAGATTTCTTATGTTAGATAAGCTTTGTCCTTGGTATCAGTTTCCTTAGAAAATGTCTGTTCCTGAGGATGGCTTCTTCATGTAGGTGTTCCTTGGCCTTTATCTTTATCCCACGAACCTGCCTTCCCAGCATATTAAGAGTGTGACATTCCCATCTGTTTGATTCAGTGCCCATTCCTTTGGTACTGGACTATAGCTAAGAATCTGATCCCTTGCACTTGCAGTGTTGCCATGCAGCAGAGAAAAACTGAGTATAAGAGTTTTGACACCCAAGTTATAGTGATACAATTAGTAATAACATTAGACTCAAGTTCAACCTGTCTACTGACAAACTGTGACAACTATTAACCTGATGCCTTTAACTCTAAAAGCAAATTCTACACTTTATGACAGAATCCAATATTTACCTTGTTGGGGTTGCTGAAGAGGGATATGATGTAAAACAGAAAAGCAAATGAGGTTAAATGTAATAGGACTAAAGTTATAGGATAAAGGTTGATCATCTAAATTTTTGGTAACTGTAGAACACAAGAAGGAGGGATTAGAAGACAAAGCCAGGGACTATTGATGTGAACCTTAAGGCTAAGAGACAATATTTACTCACATGAAGTATCATACAATCAAGCAAGGTATTTGAGAAAGGAGGAAGAGGATTCATAGAAGTAAACCAAAAGAAAGGTCAGAGATCTAAGTCATGAAACAAAAAGACAAAACCAGAAAACAAAAGTAAGCACATGCACACAAAATACCAACCAACTGACATAGAAAGATAAGGAAAACAGGACAAAACAGAACTAGAAAAACAATAACAAAACAAAGCAGCAACCCATCTATATACAAAGAGGAAAATCAATCAAACAGAGAAAGGTAAAAAATAAAAATGTAAATTTCTTCTAGTGTATACAGTTCTGTGCTCTGTCAAAGTCAGATCCCAGAAATGTGTACTCTAGCCAAATTAGCAGGTGGGCTTGTCCTAGATGTGAGTCTTTACTTCTGGTCTTTACTTCTGGATTTGGGTGATGGTATTAGTTTTCTGTGACTGGAGTTCTCCCTGGCCTTTTCAGGAAGGAAAAAAAGGCTCATCTCCCTCACCTGCTGTTTCCTCTGCTCCTTGCTCTTCATTGGCCATCCCAACACAGCCACCTGCGTCCTGCAGCAGACCACGTTTGGACTTGTGTTCACTGTGGCTGTTTCCACTATCTTGGCCAAAACCATTACTGTGGTGCTGGCCTTTAAGGTCACTTCTCCAGGCAGAGAAAGAAAGAAAGAAAGAAAGAAAGAAAGAAAGAAAGAAAGAAAGAAAGAAAGAAAGAAAGAAAGAAAGAAAGGGGTCAGCCATAGCTTCCCACTTTAGTTTTTTTAATGTATTTAGTACAGAGTCTGCAGTGTCTACAGGATCTCACTGTAGATCAGACTCATAGTCATCCTCCTGTTTTCAACCTCCCAAGTGCTGGGATTACAGGCGTGCCACCACACCCAATCTCAATGGCCACCTCTGTGCACCCAGAGGATAGGGCCAGCAAGAAAAGAAAAGGAAAAAAAGGATAGGAAAAAAAACCAGAAAAGACAGATTTGTTCAATAAGTCCAGTGAGTTTTGGGGATTGGTCTTTAAATAAGAGGAATAATAAATTAGAGCTTTCAAAAATTTGCATTTCTCCTTAGATATGGAGCATTGTGTGAAGTGTCCAGATTATCAGTATGCCAGCATTGAGAGAATGCACTGCCTCCAAAAATCTGTGGTTTTTCTGGCGTTTGAAGACCCTTTGGGGAAGATGCTGACCATCACAGCCCTGATTCTCACTATCCTCACAACTGCGGTTCTTGGGCTCTTTGTGAAGCACCGAGACACTCCCATTGTCAAGGCCAACAACAGGGCTCTCAGTTACACCCTGCTCATCTCCCTCACCTGCTGTTTCCTCTGCTCCTTGCTCTTCATTGGCCGGCCCAACACAGCCACCTGCGTCCTGCAGCAGACCACGTTTGGACTTGTGTTCACTGTGGCTGTTTCCACTGTCTTGGCCAAAACTATTACTGTGGTGCTGGCCTTTAAGGTCACTGCTCCAGGAAGGAGGATGAGACAGTTGCTGATGTCAGGGGCTCCAAACTCCATCATCCCCATGTGCTCCCTGATGCAACTCACTCTCTGTGGCATCTGGATGGGGACAAATCCACCCTACATTGACACAGATACACACTCTGAACATGGCCACATCATCATCATGTGCAACAAGGGCTCCCTCACTGCCTTCTACTGTGTCCTGGGATACCTGGGCTCCCTGGCCCTGGTGAGCTTCACCCTAGCTTTCCTGGCCAGAAACCTGCCTGACACATTCAATGAAGCCAAGTTCCTGACGTTCAGCATGCTGGTGTTCTGCAGCGTGTGGGTCACCTTCCTGCCCGTGTACCACAGCAGCAAGGGGAAGGCCATGGTGGCCATGGAGGTCTTCTCCATCTTGGCCTCCAGTGCAGGGCTGCTGGGCTGCATCTTTGGCCCTAAGTGTTACATCATTTTGTTAAGGTCAGATAAGAACTCCCTACATGTATTCAGAAATAGAAATAATTTTGTAAAAAGGAAACCTTCTTAATAAAATCATATTTCCTATAAAATATGTAGGGAGACTCAGGCAAATCTACATTGTTGAGGTCCAACATTAGCAGCTTTCTTGTATCACTTACTATATCTTCTGTATTATCATTTTAAAATATTTTTCCACATAATACTCACCTTTTCATTTTAGATTTTATTTTAGATTTTTATTTTTCCTATGAAATCTGTAATCACTCATAGTATGTATGCATTTTTTGTTTTATTATTACTTTTTTCTTGTGATCACTTTGGCTTTTTCAATAATGTTTGGTATCTTCAAAGAGATGGCAGTTTTCATGAGTAGATCTGTGTTTCTGAATTCTGAAACCATTTTGTTAGTGTTCTTTCCCCTTTGAGACATACCACGACTTTAATGAGCTGATCATAATGCTGATAATGGTGGTACTTTCTTTTGTTACATTTGATTTTAAATATTCCTGAGGATATTTATCCAGGAGTTCTATTTCATATTGTTTTTAGAATTTTAGTCTTATCTGGTTATATACTATAATAAATAGCTTTGAATTTAAAATGGTAGTGTCTTTCTATAGTATTGAGGGTATAGTTAGAGAGTTATTAATATGAGTCTTCCATCATGTCTTGTCTAAATCTTTTCATTTGTCTTATTTATCATCCTTTACTAATGGGAGACAAATATATCTATATATACGTATGTCTATCTATGTCATATTTCATAAGTGTTATACATATGTTATGATTTTACTTGTGAATCTTTGGGTATTTAGAATTTGTTGATAATGTAAACTCTATTTTATTCCACATTTTCATCATTAATGTTTCATTAGATTATTATCATTCTGTCTAAGTTGACATAATATCTTGGTTCTGTACTTGTGTTTGTAATATCTCCTGATTTTTTAATCCATGTGCTCTTGGAATCATGACTTTGTCTTTTCTCTTTTATTTTACATTTTCATTTTTTACACTGCTAATACAGCGTTTGACTATAAAAATTACCATAGCTTGGTTATATTACACTCTTTTCAGTGAGAGAATTCAATATTTTTGCCATTACATATTATATGAATATCCCATAAGAAATAAAACCATAGGGCCCAAGAGATAGCTCAGCAGAATGAGCACCTGTGTAGGCAAGAGTAGGGACTAGGGTTGGATTCCTGGCACCACATGCCCCACCCACCCCACTCTCAGGGGTGCTGAGCAGGCCACCGAGACAGGCATGGTAGTGCTCATCTGTAATCCCAGCACTGGGGAGGCTGAAAACAGGAGGACCACTATGAGTCTGAGCTACCTAATGAAACCTTGTACAAATATATACTTTTAAAAAGAAATGAAGCCATGTACATATATTTCTAAATTGCTCAGAATTTAAAATCAATATATGATCAAAATATTTCATGGGTTTTAAATTTTTTATGTCTTTTATTTGTTTGTTTATTTATTTATTTGGTACAGGGTCTTACTATGCAGCTCAGACTCATATTTGTCATCCTGTCTTAGCCTCGCCAGTGATGAGATTACAGGCATGTGCCGCCACACCCAGTTTCAGGGTCAGCACTATGTATTCCGGGTTCTGGGGTCAGCACCATGTGGTACTGGAGATCAAACCTGGGTCCTCGCACCTGCCAGGCAGATGCTTACATTGTTGAGCTATCTCCCCAGCACTATTTCTTGTTTTGATTAATGTTAATTAGTTAGTTTCCATTGGTTTTCAGTTTTATAATTTTCAATAATTTAGAAAACTTGTTACTGAATAAAATCTTAATTTTGTGTGCTTTTTTGGAAACTGCTTCAGACATTTAATTTAGTAATTTTGTTTATTTATCAGAGTCTCAGTACACAGCTGTGACACTAGTGATCCTCCTGTTTTCAGCCTCCACAGTGCTGGGATTATAGATGTACACCACCATGCCTGGGCTCAGGGGCGAGCTCAGCACACCCAGGGGGCAGGGCTGGAGTGTCATGTGGTGCCAAGGATTGAATCTCGGTCCTTGCGCTTTCCTAAGCAGGCATTTAGTCTGCTGAGCTATCTCGCTGGCCCTGCATTTATTTTATTTTACTATTATTCTTTTCATGCATTTAGTACAGGGTCTACAGGGTCTCACTACACAGATCAGACTCACAGTGATTCTATTTCCAGCCTCCCAAGTGCTGGGACTACAAGTGTGTGCCACCACACCTAGGTGTCTCAATGCACCCCGGGAGTGGGGCCGGCACTGCACACCAGGGATCTAACACGGTCCCTGCTCCTGCCTAAGCAGTTGCTTTAGTCCGCTAAGCTATCTGGCCAGACCCCCTGCATTTATTTTAAATGAACTAGTGAATACTATTTTTGCAGTGCTTTCCTCTTTTATTTTAATTTTATATATGCAATAAAATTTAAATGTTAGCATGGAATAGAAGACTATAGATGAATGGCTAGATGGAAGTGCCTGGATACTGCAGAGTATTAAGGTCAAAAGAATGGGTGGGAGTTATAGTTAAATGAATAGCAGTGTAGTAGAAAAAGTAACCACAAAAATAAAACAAGGAAATTGATAATTTTTGTTGTTGCTTTACTAAAGTTTCAAGAATATCCCACCAAATCTTTTAAACAATCTAAAATTGGCAAATTATTTATCACTGCCTCCTCTGCTCCAAATCTATAGAAGTACGCTGTCCTGCTTCTTGTCTGCTAAATGCTGCATGACCCTCACCCCAAGTCCTGACCAGACAGGCTCATCTGGGGAAATCTCCTTTATTCAGGAGTTTATCATCCCACTCATAGCCTATTTTCTTTGGGTGTTGCTCTGTATGCTCACCAATTGCATTAATTGAATATCTAATTGATTTTCTCACATCAACTCTGGTCTAGGAAGAAAAAAGCAAAACAAAAATTTCTTACCTAGATTTAAGATATTTTTAAGGCATCTTGGAGCCAATTAGTTCAAATATTGGAAAGTTGATTGCTACTATACCAGTCTGTCATTCAGGAAGCATCAGAGATTATTGGGCATCTTCAAAAGCTCAGCGCTCTGAACATGTCTTGGTCACCCTCAAAGCTTCAGGTGAAGGGGAGTAACTTAGTCATCTGCTGGCTGTGGATGTGACCTTAGGGGACAGAAAAGGACAATTTTCAAGAATTCATCTTTAGGGGCAGGGAAGATGGCTCAGTAGAATAGGCACTTCCCTGGCAAGCATAAGGGCCTGAGTTCAATCCCCGGTCCCCCCCCCCAAAAAAAAAAGAAAAAAAGAAAAGAATTCATCTTTCATACATTTTCTTTAATTTTGTTAAGAAATAGGCTGAGCAAAATTAGTTGAAGAAGATTAAGAAGAAAAAAACCCCGAAACCTAATGTTTTCCATAATTCCCAGATACATCAGTCATTGTTTAACAGAACCTCCTCATAATTGAGCCCTCCAAACACAGCCCACATGTATTTTTGGTCTTGCTATGTAGTGTGTGCTTGAACTCTCTCATGTAGCCCAGTATGGCCTTGAACCCCTGGCATTCCTCCCACCTCTGCTTCTTGCAGACTGGGATTACAGGCCTGCACTACCATGCCCAACCATAAAACCTTATTACTGAATTTCTGTGTGTCTTCAAATTTCTGTGGTTTATATTGCCATTGATTTCCAGTTTTGCTTCTCTGTGATCCAATAATATATGTGAGATTATTTTAGCTATTTTTATAGTTTGGGATGGTATTTGTTCTATTTTGAGAAAGCTCCAAGTGTTGCTGAGAAGAATGTATATTCTCATGTTTTAGGGTGGAACACTGTATAGACCTATTAAATCCATTTGTTCAAGGATGTGGTTCAATTTGTGTATCCTTGCTAAATTATTACCAAGTTCACCCATTTGTCATAATGGAGTAATGAGGTCACACACTTTTACTGTGTGGATGTGTATCTGATGTTTTGTGTTCAATAGTATTTCTTGTCTGAAGTTGGAGGAGGCAGAATTTGGGGTACATGTGTTTAAAATTGTTCTCTGTTTGAAGCAGGAATATAGCAGAATACCTTGGGAGAATGAATAATGTTGCTGCAGCAATAGCTGTACATATGTTCCATTTACTAGTGTTTGTTTATCAATTCTGCAAAATAACACATGGCATTGCTTCATGCTTACCATGACAATTGCTGTATTTTAAAGTTAGGAATAAATCATCACTTTCAGAACTCTACTAAGAGCAGAGGGTGGGAGAGCTTCCAGCTCCCATGCAGCTGCAGGAACTCTCCGCACCTAAACCCAGGAATGCCGCATGAGTGAGACACTCTGCTGCACCCTTGGGACCCCTCAGGAGCCCCCATGCAAGCCCACCCAGTGAGTGAGAACTGCTGTGCATTTGGGACCCCCCAGATCCAGCCCAAGCCCAGGCACAGGGAGTTTGTGGGAGAGCTTCTGAGCTCCCCAGGGCCCCCTGGGCCATGGGCATAACTGAGGGGCCCAACAAGTTCACTTCCTAGGATTGCATCATGAAGGAGCTCAGCACAACAGCTAGACCCAAATCAGGCACAACTGGATAAACTCAAACTTAATAGATCTGCACTCAAATTTCAGTAAGTGCTAGGGTTATAACTGCACCAAAGCTCTACACCAAGGTCAGTACTATAGGAAATAACAAAGAGAAGGAACAAAATGCAATTTCAGGCCTAGAGCCCACCCAGAACAGGTGCAGAGGGCAGCAGCTGAGCTGAAATGTATGAATTAATAGAGGCTGAAGAAAAGAAACAACAGCAGAAAGGTACAGAGGAACTCAGATCAAAATTAATCTCTGAATTAAAAAAAGAAATCTCTGAATTAATAGCATCTGAAGTAAAGAATCAAAGGTGGAAACATATATAGGAAATCAGAGCAGAAATAACTCTAAAGTAAAAGAATTAACTGCTTCTCAAGAAGACACTGATAAAAAAATAGAGATTAGAAAAACAATGGATTCCTAGAATGAGCAATACAGGAAAGAAACAGATCTCATGAGGCAGAGTCAAAGAGATATAGAGGAACTTGAAATTTTGATCACGAGCTTGCAAAACTGTTTGAGTGAAAGTGAAGATAGAGTATCAGTTTTTGAAGACGCTGGCACAGCTAGGGAAAAGAAAAGAAAAGATATCTCAAAAACAACTAGGATGCAGGAAAAAATAATCCATAACCTAAAAGACGATGCAAAGATGAACAACGTGAGACTAAGCGATCAGTGAGAAAGAAGGAGACAATACAAATGATATAAAAAGAATATGGTCAGAAGTAATGACAGAAAACTTCCCAAATATGAGGAAGCCATTTGAAATTCAGTTAACAAAAGCATACAGAACTCCAAATACTTTCAATCCAATTTTTTTTAAAAAAAACCAATAAGACATATAATAGTCAATATCCCAGAAATACAGCACAAGAAGAAAAAACTGAAAGCCTCTAGAGGAAAAAAAAAATCCATCATCTCATTCAAAAGAAAACCCATCAGAATAACAGCAGATTTCTCTTCACAAGCCATGAAGGCAAGAAGAGCATGAAGCAGAATACTTCAAGTCCTCTATGAAAACAAATTCCAGCTCAGAGTACTATACCCTGCAAAACTCTCTATCAAGTTTGAGGGAGAAGTGAAATACTTCCATGACAAAGAGCAACTAAATAATTTCGTGATGACAAACCAACCCTACACAGAGTACCAGAAGATGTTCTAGAGAAGGACTAAAATGATCAGAACTCTATGAAGAAGAATAGAAGGAATCCACTAAATAGGTCAAACAATTAAACACATTACAAAAAGGAGTAAACAGCAGGTAAATAACATATCAATCATAAATAAATACATCTCAATAATAACCATCAGTGCAAATGGACACAATTCACCCATTAAAAGAAGCAGACTGGCACAGTGCATTAGGAAACACAATCCAAAAGTATGCTGTATACAAGAAACACACTTAATTGAAAAAGAAATTCACAGGCTGAAAGTCAAAGAATGGAAAACAATACCACATGCCCCAGCACCTCAGAAAAAAGCAGGGGTAGCAATCCTATTCTCAGAAACTCTCAACTTCAAACCAAGAATGATCAATCAAAATAAAGAAGGCCACTATATACTGGTTAGTGGAAAAATTCAAGAGGAGGAGGTAACAACCATAAATATATATGCACCAAACATGGGAACACCCAACTATATAAGATGAATCTTAATGGACATGAAAAATCTAATATCCAGTACCACAATCTTAACAGGAAACCTAATACCCTTTTATCCCTAGAAGACAGGTCAACCAGACAAAAAAATAACAAAGAAGTAGCAGAACTGAAGTAGAACTTGGAACAAATGGGCTTAGTGGACATATACAGAGTGTTCCACCCAATGAGAGGTGAATATACATTTTTTATCAGCTGTACATGGGTCATTTTCTAAAATAGACCACATATTGGTCAATAGGTCATGCTTAAGTACATGCAAGAAAACAGAAATTATGCCATATATATTATCTGACCACAGTGCAATGAAACTGAAAGTAAAGGAGAGAAGAAAACAGAAAAACCCCATAAATACATGGAAATTAAACAACACCCTACTCAGCAATCAATGGGTCACAGATGAAATTAAAGAAGAAATTGAGCAACATCGACACTTCAATGAAAATACAAGCACAAGTTATCAGAACTTATGGGATGCGAAGAAAGCAGTTCTCAGAGGGAAATTCATAGCTGTGAACTCACACATTAGGAAAACAGAATGGGAACAAATAAACACCCTAATGCTACACCTCCAACATCTAGAAAAGGAAGAGCAAACCAAATGCAGAGCCCAAAGATGGGAAGAAATCATAAAGATTAGAGCAGAAATTAATTCAATTGAGATGAAGAAAACAGTTTGAAGAATTAACGAAGCAAAAGGCTGATTCCTAGAAAGATTAAATGAAGTTGAAAAGCCCCTAATTTACCTCATCAAAAAGAGGAAAGAAAAACTTCAATTACAAGCAATAAGGAATGAAAAGGGTGTAACTACCAAAGACCCAGTGGAAATTCAGATCATTGTCAATAGCTACTTTGAGAAACTTTAATCTCACAAAATAGAAGACACAGAAAAAATGGACAGATTCCTAAAAAGGTACAAATTCCCAAAACTGAATCAAGAAGATATAACAACTCTGAATAACCCAATAAGAGGCAATGAAATACAAAATACAATAAAAAACCTACTGAGAAAGAAATGTCCAGGCCGTGATGGAAACACAGCTGAATTGTACAAGAAATTATATAATCCCAATACTCCACAAACATCAATGAAATTGAAAAGGAAGCAATCCTCCTCAAATCATTCCTGGAGGCAAGTATTATACTGATACCAAAACCAGGGAAAGACAAAACTAAAAAAGAGAACGACAGGCCAGTCTCCCTCATGAACATAGATGCAAAAATCCTCAATAAAATCCTAGCAAATAGAATACAGCAAATCATCAAGAAGTTCATACACCATGACCAGGTAGGATTCATCCTAGGAATGAAAGAATGGTTCAATATTTGAAAATCTATAAATGTAATACACTATATCAATGGAGCAAAATGTAAAAACCACATGATCATCTCAATTGATGAAGAGAAGGCTTTTGACAAAGTCCAACACTCATTTGTGTACAAAGTCCCACAGAAAATTGGAATAGAAGGCCTCTACTTCAATTTGATAAAAGCCATTTATGACAACCCAATGGCCAATATAATTCTAAATGGGGAAAAACTGAAATCATTTACTCTCACATCTGGTACAACACAAGGATGTCCTCTATCACCCCTCCTATTCAATATAGTTCTGTAATCATTAGCTAGAGCCATTAGACAGGAGGAAGAAATAAAAGGATAAGAATAAGTAAAGAAGAAATTAAATTATCATTATTTGCACATGACATGGTACTTTACTTAGAAGACCCAAAAAAACTCCACCAAGAAGCTACTATAATTGATACACAAATTCAGTAACATAGCAGGTTACAAAGTTAATTCCAAAAAGTCAATAGCATTCCTCTACACAGATAACAAACACACTGAGAGGGAACTTAGAGAAACAATACCTTTTACAATAACACTGAGGAAAACGAAATACCTTGGAAATAATCTAACTAAAGAAGTAAAAAATCTTTTCATGGAAAATTACATTACTCTAAAACAGAGATCATAGAGGATTTCAGAAAATGGAAAGATATTCCCTGCTCATGGATAGGAAGAAACAAAATTGTGAAGATGGCCATACTCCCAAAATTGCTGTACAGATTTAAAGCAATCTCTATGAAATTACGACCAACGTACCTCACAGAGCTAGAGAAATAGTTTCTAAAATTTATTTGGAACCAGAAAAGACCTAGCATAGCAAAGGTGATCTTGAGCAACAAAGTAAGGCAGGAGGCATTACAATTCCTGACTTGAAATTATACTACAAAGCTACTGTGATAAAATCAGCATGGTACTGGCAGCAAAAGAGACCTGAGGATCAATGGAATGCATTAGAAGATGAAGAGGCCTCCATGAACATACTGAGTCTTTGACAGAGGTATCAAACATGCTTACTAGAAGAAAGATAGCCTCTGCAATAAATGATGCTGGGAAAACTGGCTCTCTACATGCCAAAAATTTGACCCAGGTCTATCACCATGCACTAAACTAAAGTCAACGTGCATTAGAAATGTAAACATGGGAGACGACCTGGGCCATGGGATCCTGAACAGACCCAGAGCACAGGCCTGGCAAGTGAGTAAGACAATTGGGGCCGCAGGATCCTGAATAGACCCAGAGCGCAGGCCTGGCAAGTGAGTGAGACGACTGAGGCCGGGGGATCCTGAACAGACCCAGAGTGCAGGCCCCACGAGTGAGTGAGACGACCCCGGCCTCAGGATCCTCATTCGACCCAGGCTGCAGGCCCAGCGCGGAACCCTTCAGCAGAACTCCCTGCAAAGAGGCTAGAGGCAAGACCCACCCAGCTGATTCTTGCCCTGCTAGAGGCAAGACCCACCCAGAAAGACACAAAGGGTTCAACTCTTAACGTCTGCAGCAGAAAGAAGTGGAGCACAGCAGCCAGATCCAAACAACACCCACCTGGAAGAATCTGAACTTTGTAGGTCCGGACCTGGTGCTAAGGTAATAACTCTATCTAAGCTCTACACCAAAGGTCAGAAGACAATGGTATACAAAATAACAAAGTGAAGGAATAAAATGCAGTTTCAGGCCCCAAGTCCACCCAGTACAAATGCACAAGACACTAGCACTGAGGAAACTGGAAATCACATGCCAGATATCTCTGAAATAATAGCGATGACAGTAAAGAATCAACTGCAGAAAGGTATAGAAGAAATCAGATCAGAAATAATTTCGGAACTAAAAAATATAGTCGTGACTATAATCAAAGAAGTACTAAGTGCTTCTAAGGAACACACTGATAAAAAAATAGAGGAGAATATAAAAATGATGGAAACCCTGAATAAACAATTTAAGAAAGAAATAGAATCTATGAAACAGGTTGAAAGTGATATACAGGAAATTAAAACCTCAATCACAAGCTGGCAAAACCATTTGCGTGAAAGTGAAAACAGACTTTCTGACCTGAAAGACACCATTGCAGCTAGTGAGAAAGTAAGAAGAGATATCTTTAAAACAACTAGGATGCAGGAAAAAATAATTCAATACCTGAAAGATGATGCAAAGATGAACAATGTGAGACTAATAGGCATCAATGAGAAGGAAGGAGTCAATACAAATGATATAAAAAGAATATGGGCAGAAGTAATAGCAGAAAACTTCCCAAATATGGGGAAACAATCTGACATTCCTGTAATCGAAGCACATAGAACTCCAAATAGTATCAATCCAATGAAAATCACACCCAGACACATAAGAATCAAGATTCCAGAAATTCAGCATAAGAACAGTATACTAAAAGCCGCTAAAGAAAAGAAACAGATCACATTTAAAGGAAAACCCATAAGAATAACAGCAGATTTTTCTTCACAAACCATCAAGTCAAGAAGAGCATGGAGCTAAGTACTTTAAGTCTTGGAAGAAAACAAATTCCAACCCAGACTGATATATCCTGCAAAACTCTCTTTCAAATACAATGGAGAAGTGAAATATTTTCATGACAAAGAACAACTAAAGAATTTCATGATGACAAAGCCAAGCCTACACAGACTACTAAATGATGTTCTAGAGAGGGAGCAAATTGATCACAGCCCCATGAATGAGAATGGAAAGAACCCGTCAAATAGGGCAAACAGAGGAGAATAAGAGGTATACAATAGTAGTCTTTTAGTTATTCCTTTGTGTTCAGCAGCAGAATATTTTCATCAGCACACCCTACAAATAGACTTATCTTCCACCCTATGAGTCATGATTCCACCTGAGTCTACAGGGTGGATTTCAAAGAAATAGCTGTAGCTCAGTTCCACCAGTGATGCCTAGCCACCAGTAACTGTCCTGGTCATTATGCATGTCCACAACACACTAGAACTTTGTGCGATATCCTATCCTCAAACTGTTAGAAGTGCTGGTCATTTACTTACCATTCCAGTATTTATCTTATGTTTTACTCTAGTACTTCTTTGCTATCATGAAAACTTTTTCTGAGTTCAATTGTTTTGAAACATTTAATTTTCTGAATATTGCTTAATCTTAATTTTTGTTCTAAGATTTATACTATATCTTTGACTTACAATTTATTTAAAAGACATTGTATGATATCTTCTCCTAGTATTAGAAACTTTAAAAAGTATATTTCCATTTTCTGTTGACTTTAAAAAAACCAGAGGTTTGTACCTATGTTGTTTATTTATTATTTCTTATCTATATCTTGTAATATGAGAAAGTACTTTGGCAATAACAATACACAATGTACTAACCATTGTTACTCTCCTAAAATCTTGTTTTGAGATTTTTGTACCATTGTTTTTATTTTTTTCTTTAAAATAAAAATAACTGATGTCAAGAAAATAAATAAAAAAATAAATAAATTTTGGAAACACACATGCACACACACACACAAAATCAAAACATTAAAACAGAAACACTAAATCTCCTGGAAGAGAAAGTAAGACAGACTCTTGAAGACATAGGGGTAGGCAAAGGGTTCATGGACAAAAGTCACTTGAAAGAATTAACAACTGGGACTTTCTCGTATTGAGAAGTTTTAGCACATCAAAAGAAATTACCAACTAAGGGAAAATACCTTAATTTTTGTTCTAAGATTTATACTATATCTTTGACTTACAATTTGACCCACAAATTTCAAAAATAATCTTGACTAATAAGCACTCAGACAAAGGTCTGTTTTCTAGAATCCACAAGGAACCGAAAACATTAGGGACCCAAAATTTAAATACTGAACCCAGAAATGGGCATCTGAGAAGAACACACACTTCTCAAAGGACGAAATTAAAGGAGCAAATAATTATATGAAAAAATGCTCCACATCACTACCATCTGTGAAATGCAAATAAAACAACACTGTGACATCATCTCACCCCAGAAAGAATGGCTATCATAAAGAAATCAACTAACAACAAACATTGGCGAGACTGTGGGGAAAAGGGAACTCTTCTCCACTGCTGGTGTGAATATAGACTGGTGCAACCATTATGGAAATCAGTGTGGAGGCTTCTTAAAAATCTAGGACTGAAAATCTCATTCAAGGCAGCTATCTTCTTACTAGTAATTTTCCAGAAGGAAATGAAAATGCCATATCATAGTGATATATGTGTACCTATGTTTATAACAGCACAATTTGTTGTAGCCAAATCTTGGAAACAACAAAGATGACTGTCACCCTAGAACAGATGAAAAAGATGTGGTATTTTATACAATGGAGTATTACTCAGCTATAAAGAATGACAAACTTGAAGCCTTTATATTTAAGTTGATGCTACTTGAAGATATACTCATAAGTGAAATAAACCAGACCAACATGTGTAAATATCATATAGTTTTCCCAGTATATGAACTCAAAAGACAAAATATAAATAGAAAGTTATAACACAGTTAAAAGGAAAGCGAGAACTTGAGCATTGGACAACACAGAGAGGGCAAGAAGAAAAGCTGGGAAACATGACAGGGGAAAAGCCATATATTTATATGCACAAGATGGGTAAGGCAATGATCCTGAGAAACATCAGTAGGTTTTTGAAACTAGCAGTTAATTGGTAGGATTCTCACCCTGACTAACTATATGTGCTGATACCTGTGAGCTAAGTAACTGCACTGAAGATAGCAAATGCGCAGTAGAAGGGTCACGCTTGGAATGCCTGTCATTCTGGTCTTCTAAATACATACTTGTAGTCATGACATACCAATTATTGCCATAGTGTCTCTTAATAATTGTTCGTTTAGAAAAAAGGGCAATAAGTGAAAAAATAGGAGACAAGAAAAAATAATGTCAAAAGACTGTCCTGCTATAATGCTGTATATGGTTAGGTTTCTAAATTTCTATGTAAAAATATGTAGTGTTTACTCATATTTTTGAAATATTTTTTATTTTTTAATTTTTTCCTACATTTTCTGTAGAAACTTAAAGTTCAACATATCAATACTTCATGGAAAATACCTGTTTCATGTTATGCCTAAAATGTTTGATATTCAGACAGTTAAGTTAAACCCAACTGCATTTGTCATACGGTAATAATAAGCTTCTCTTCTGGAGGGTTAACAACCTAAGTTTGCATACCTAAAAGTAGAGAAAAAGAAGGGCTGCAAGGACTGCCAACATTTTGGCCCTAGCCTTTCAAGGTCAGTGAAGACTCAGGACATAGGAGAACTTATACTGTAACATCATGTAACTCAGTTGTGTCCCAAATTTTTGATCAAGGAGATTATAGGGCTACCAAGCAATGTGATTGATGATGTAGAGTGTGCCTAAGCAGAGTCATATGGAGAAAAAACATTGTCTCAGGCTTTCACAGAGAGCAAATTGGTCAAGCAATGGCCATGACTCATCCACATGGCTGACACTGACAAAGGATCTGCAAGCTGCAGTACAGAGTAACAGGATAAATCCTGAGGGAACTTGACTGACCTTATCAGATACAAAGGATACATTTCTTGTTATATAGGTCTTGCCTTATCTTGGTCTTAACCACTGCCCCGTCCAGTGGGTCAGTCAACGAAGGTCACCTGGGAGAGGCGGGGAGTGGAGGAGGGGACAAAGGACAGGAGGCACAAGAAATGGAGACAAGACAGGATTCTGATAAAGTCTGGTTTATTCAGGGCAGGTGCTAGGTATATATAGGGAGTGTAGGAATGAGGAAGTCTCAGCTCTTGATGTCAGCAGGTATCTAGGCAATGGAAGAAGGTCCCATCCCTGGGGCATAGCACGTGATTCATGGGGAATGGGCAAGGCGGGAAGGACCAGAAACTTAACTCAGCAGGGGAATAGAAACTTAAGAAAATGACTGACACTATTATAAAATGGATACCAGTTACTCCTTGAGGGGACTGTGCCTTCTTTGGGTCAAGATGCTTTCTCATGGGGCTGAACCAAACTTTTCCTCTCATAGGAAAGCAGGGCAGCAGAAGGCACAGTTCCTGTCTTAGGTGGCGGTCGGTACCACATGTGAACCTCTAATTGCCCATCTCTGGCTATGCAGTCCATCGCACCAAGGTGAGAAAATCTCTTTACCTGGATTGGTCATTGTCGTAGTGTACTCTTTCGAGTTCAGCACAACTTTCTCTGTCGGCCATCTCAAGCCTATAGTAATGGACCTGTATGGGTTGCATTTTAATGGCATCCAATTGTTGTTTAATGAAAGTCATCAGCCTATTGAAAAGACAGGGTCCTATTGATAAAAATATTAATAGTCCAATCAAGGGTCCCAATAGGGGGAGAAGGTAGGGTAGTACTCCATTCCATGCACTCCAGAAAGGGTTTTCAAATAGCTCTCTTCTCCTCTTAATAAGATCTTCTTGAAATCTCTTTATTTTATCTCGAACAATACCAGACTTGTTTGCATAGAAGCAGCAGCATTCCTGTAAAGCCAAGCAGATCCCTCCCTGCTCTGCTGTTAGAAGGTCTAAGCCCCTCCTATTTTGCAAGACTACTTCTGCTAATGAATCTATCTGGTCTTGGATATCTTGGATAGTGTTTGAACATCATCAATCAGCTGATTAGATAATTTGGTATAAGAATGTACTGCTACTCCCAACCCTGCTGTGCCTGTCCCCATGGCCGCCATGACTCCTAGCACCACTAATAAAGGGATGAACTGGACTGCCCTCTTTGTGTGGCCCATAGCATAATCTAAACTGGGAAGGGGTACGGGATCATTACCAGAGATGACATCTATATCAGGCAATACAATTGCCATGGCGAAGAAGGCGCGCTAGGATCAGTGCTATATGGTAGAGGGCCCTGAACCTCAGGCTGCCTGTCTTGGCCCTGATACTGAGCGGTTTCCTCTGCCAGTTCGTCCCAATCAACTTCATTATAATCGGCTTCAACTTGAAGAGGTTTTGGTAGTTTGGGATATATTTTTTTAACTTTGAGCGTAGCTCCTTCTAAATCAAAGGGGTTAATTTTCTCCTTAGGCTGTAATTTGGAATTTGGCAGCTCTGGCTTCCTGATTTCGATTTCAAGATTCTGTTCCCTTACAGGAGGGCACACACCCTTAGCGGGGGGTCTTTGTCCTTTTTTGGCTTATCATGATCTCTATCATCATCACTATCGAAAAACACAAGATCCTCCTCTCTATTTTTTGTGTCTGTCTGTCCTTGTTCCTTTTGTCCTTTAAGATGGGTTTTACCTTTTTGTCCCTGTAGTATATTTTCACCCTTTTTTTTTTTTTTATCACATTAGCAACAACTGGGTCACAGTGTCTCTGGGATAAGATTTCATCAATTAAATTCCAGTAGGAAAAGGCCATAACTGGGACCTTTTCAGGTCCAAAAGTTTCATAATAATCTTTAAGGGCATCATCAACCCTTTTCTATCACCTCTGATCAATAGTTCCTTCAATAGGGAACCATGGGCAAACTTGTTTAATATATTGAAAATATTGCAACAAATCCTTAATTTTAACCTTTACTCCTTGTGCCTTTAATGCTTTACTCAAGCTTTCAACAAATATCTCGTGTTCACTTAATGCCTGTCCCATTGCCAAAGGAAAAGGGAAAGGGGGTTCCATCCACTTACTGAGGTTCAGACATCGCAGCAGGCAACTGTGGCATGGGTCTCTTTTGCTTTCACTCTTGCGCGCTCACTCAGACAGTTCCGTTGCTGAATCCTCTGTACCAGGTGCCCCACACGTTGGGCGCCATTTGTCCCGTCCAGCGGGTCAGTCAACGAAGGTCACCTGGGAGAGGAGCGGGGAATGGAGGAGGGGACAAAGGACAGGAGACAAGAGAAATGGAGACAAGACAGGATTCTGATCAAGTCTCATTTATTCAGGGCAGGTGCTGGGTATATATAGGGAGTGTAGGAATGAGGAAGTCTCAGCTCTTGATGTCAGCAGGTATCTAGGCAACGGAGGAAGGTCCCACCCCTGGGGCATAGCACGTGATTCATGGGGAATGGGCAAGGCGGGAAGGATTAGAAACTTAACTCAGCAGGAGAATAGAAACTTAAGAAAATGACCTGACACTATTATAAGATGGATGCTAGTTAATGGCTTCCCACAAACCACCCACCAGAAAAGCATACAAACTAGGTATGAAAAGTAAAGCCATATTAATATGCTGAGCTGTGGAAGGCTCAAGTCAAGAACTTCTGATATTGCCAATCCTATGAATCATTCACTACTATTATGGATTACTCGACTATATCGGATTATTTTGCTGAATTTATGCACCTACAATATTTAAATGGCAATGGAATACCCATCTCTAACAAAACTTAACAAAAAATGGTGATACAATGAAGGACCACTTGTTATGTGTATATACAAAATAATTAGGATAGCTATACAGCTACTTTCTCTCAATTCAATGAGAAGAAAGATTTGTATTAATAGTATTTGGACAGGATACCGTGTCTGCATCTTGTACTATGAATAGCCACTAAGAAGATAACAATATGCAATGTATTAATTATTGAAACTTTCCTATTAATCTGTTTTGAAACTATCTCATTGCTATCTGTTTCTAGATAAAATTAATTTTAAAAGACAACAGAACATTGTAAAATATAAGGTAGAATACAAGTCTGGAGAAAACAGTCTGAATAAATATCAATGACGGAAGGGCTGGACTGACACATGGCTCTCCCAATACCCAACCTGTCTACCAGCACAGGCATTGTGCTCAAATCAGCACTGGGGCCCTCAGAAAACAAAGACTGTCCCACTACAGTATGAAATATCCAGAGGATTTCAAGCACTGAAGATTGCTAAGATCTTCTTGCCTAATGCCTTTGCCTACCTTCTAGGACTTTTGAAAAGGCCTACTTTTCTTTGCTCCCTATTTATGGCCCTTTTGCCCCTCATCAGCCAGCACTCAGGTGTAATGCCCCATGCCATGTTGCTTTTCCGCAAGTGTGCTGATCTCTGCTAGCCTCTGCCCTGCACCATTCCTTACAGGGACACATACACATATACACATGCAATGTACATACTGATGCCCAAACTGTAGCTCAAATGCTCATGTTCTAGAGAACAAAGATTTGGTTTTAACATAAAATGTAATGCTATACTTGCTAACAATGGAGAGTCAGCACCATCAGTTTAAGTACACAGTGGAAAAATTCCAAATGCTTTATGTGGAACAAAACAAGGCACCCACCACAAGTAGCTACTAACGAGTTTCATTCATATAAA
Organism: Octodon degus; assembly: GCF_000260255.1. Taxonomy (NCBI): domain Eukaryota; kingdom Metazoa; phylum Chordata; class Mammalia; order Rodentia; family Octodontidae; genus Octodon; species Octodon degus. The sequence goes on from NW_004524904.1 coordinate 854,707, forward strand.
TTTAAGAATTTGAATATCATCTATGTGGTAGAAATTATTCTTTTTTTTTTGCTTGTTTTTTCAGAACTGGGGATTGAACTCAGGCCCTTGCACTTGCCAGGGAAGCACTTATTCCACTGAGCCATCTTCCCGGCCCTATGTGGTAGAAATGAGAATAACAATTTCTCCTAGGTTAGAGCACTATGCAAAATTCATGGCAAATGCTCATAAGGGATGGTTCAGGTATGGTGGAAGAGTTGTAATTTTTATTTGATTGCTACATAGGTACACATATTTATAAAACTCAACTGGGCAGGCAGACATTGATGCCTGTGTGAAAAATGCTTTAAGAACTAGGTGGCAATAAGTACAGCATGGCACAAAGTAATACTCGGCTCATAGTCTCTGCATTTCCTCATGAAACAGTAAGAAAAAGCAAAAATTCAGAAAATTTGAGTCAGTCTGATGTTTCTTTTTTTTTTCTTTTTTTTTTTTTTTGGATTAAAGGATCCGTCAGATTTATTTGTTTATTTTTTATGTTCCAAGTGTGATGGGTTTATTTTATTTTACTCTGATGCAAAACTAAAGATTCCACTATATAGCACAGATACCAATATGTTAAAACATCATGAAAAACTGGTGTGGAACATGCAGGACACAATGTACGAACCAGGGCATCAGGTCATTTCCTTTAACGTGACACTACATGGTCACCGAGGAACACACTTGAATTACACTGAAGAATTCCAATGAATGTGGCACAAACATGAGAATTTCCTGGTCTGCCTTCAAGAAGCACCTGGAGGAGGGACTTGCAATCTCTTCAAATCAGTGTGGGGAGGATTACAATACTTTGGAAGAATAAAAAGTTCACACTTTTAAAATTTCACAGAATTTTAAGACTAAAACATAGTGGGTCCATTGCTCTTCACTTGCAGGGACAAATCTAAGGCTTTCATCAAGACTACATTAAGCTTCCAGTTCAAATCCCAACCCAACATTGTGACCTCCAGCGTTGAAGTTCTTCCCATTGATTAAAGCAGACAGAGTCAGTTTGACTCCTGGTCAAAAGGTCTGCGTATAACCCAGTCCCATCAAGCAGGCATTATTTACTTTAGCAGACAGAGAAGTTCTACAATCCAGCTTGTATTTAGCAGTGATGCCAAAATGGGTGTTGTTGCTGCCAGCTGTCCATGCAAGGTTTATTGATGTTTCAATCTTTTCATTAACTTCCTAGTAGACAGAACCTCCAAATTCAGTGCCATCATTCACATGAGTATGGAGCTGAAAATCTGCAGCCTCGTAACCCAGAGCAAAATTATTCTGAGACAGCTTGGATTTGGCTGTGTCAGAGCTCATCTGATAGCCAGCAAACCAACCTTCAAAGGCCAACACAGCCCAGCCATAGATGGTCCAGAAAATTCTATATCAACGTTACTGCCAGGACTGAAACAATCCCGTTTATAGGAAGCCTTCAATTTCCCACTCTCCTTTCACGTATTTGGTACAAAGATAATATCAAGACTCAGTTTCAAACCTTCTGCTAACTTATTCTCCAAAGAGATTTCTGTCCCAAGAGTATTGTCTGTGTTCCACTTCTGGGTGAAGGTAAGTCCATAATTACAGACCTTACATTTGGTCTCTAGGTTGCCTGATGCTTTCCCTGTGTCCATGTAAGCTTGACCTGAAGTAGAAAACTCTACTCTACTACAAGACTTGGTTTTCAGGTCTATTTTGAACATGCCAAACCCATATCCTTTGTTGAAGACATCCTTGACAGCCTTTCTTAGGTCACAGTAAGTTGGTGTGTTACACACGTCTCCAACCCAAAAGGCCATCCTGTTCCACTAGGGTAATGGTGAAGGTCTCCCTGGAACCACTGCAGTCAGCGCCTTGTCCTAGCAGTTGGTCAGGATTCTGGCAAAGAGTCATTCTGGACCTCTGTTTCCAGATGTCTTTAGTGTTCCTGATTATGGTAGCTCCTGCTTGGTGAGGTTTGTAATCTGGCACATTTTGAAAACACAAACCAAACAAAACTACAAGTTAAACATGACTCACTGTGGCTTTGTTGTGATTAGCTCTTCCTTAGCTACCTTATTTTAAAACAGACACTGCTCATTGCCTGATTTAGACAGTGTAAAATTATGCATTGTTCCATTTCATTGCTATCTGGGACTTTTTATACCACTGCACCCTAGAGAGAGGTGCACTCTGAGATCTCACCATATGGCATAAACCAAAGCTTTTGGTTGTGCTATAATTTGGATATGGCTTGAAGGTGTCGTTTACGGGTTTACATGTTGAGATGCAATCCCTATTGGGTAGAATTTTTTGTTTGTTTGCTTTTTGAGTTTTGTTCTTTTTATTTTTATTTATTTATTTTTTGGTGGAACCAGGGATTGAACTGAGGCCCTTGCGCTTGCCAGGGAAGCACTTATTCTATTGAGCCATCTCCCCTGGTCCTCCTTGTTTGCTTTTTGAGACAGGGTCTCATTATGTGGTTCAGGGTGGCCTTGAACTCATTGTGTAGCCCAGCCTGACCTCAAACTCTCCACAATCCTCCTGTCTCAGCCTTCCATGAGCTGGGATTGCAGGTGTGTGCCACTATGGCCAGCAAGAGCGTAGAAATTTAACCTGACGATAGTGTTTAGAGTTAGGGGTTTGGAAGTGATTAAAGTTAGATAAGTTCACAAGTGTGGAATGGCCATGATTGGATATTGGTGACTTTTTAAGAGAACCTGGAGGAGACATTTACCTATAAATGTGCCCCCTGTCTCTTGTCACGTGATGCCTGGCACAGCAAAAGACTGCCAACAAGAAGGCCATCACTAGACATGGGCCTCAAGAACCATGAACAAAATTAAGCCTCTGTGCTTTACAAAGGTACCTGCCTTTAGTACTTCATTATAGTGATGCAAAATAGGCAGATTATCTTCACTTTTATCACACTCCTTATAGGAATCACTGCATGCCACTAGAACAGAACATGGGCGTTAGTGAGAGAAGTGGAAAGAGAAGGATACAAGAACCTGGGGCCTTTGCAAATAGTGCAGACACGTTCACAACAGAGAATGAAAACCTCCTTGATCTCTGTAAGCATGTCCCTCCCTTACCTGCTTAGGACTATGCCCTTTTCTTTTTCTTTTCAAAGTTTTATTGATAAACATATAGCAATGAGACAGTTTCAAATCAAATCGAAAGTACAGTTTCAACAAATAATACACTGCATAT
>NW_004524904.1:865766-886765 GCF_000260255.1 Octodon degus
CTAGGACTGGGTCTGGGGGCTCCCGGAACTCGGCAGAAAATCCTACTCGGCGGGCGGGGTGGGGGAGGCACTGAGGAGTGGTGGGGCGCGGCCCGAGTGGCTGGGAGAGGGTCCAGCCCACGCTGCGGCTGGGCTGGGACTGGTCCCGCCGGCGCAGGGTAGCAGGAAACTCTCCGCACACTCACCGGACCTGGGCTAGGACTGGGCCTGGAGGCTCCCGGAACTCGGCAGAAAACCAGTCTGATGTTTCTTTCCCCATATAATAAGACCTTGTGAATTTCTTCCTTTTGAAATAACTTAGATGATTTTTCCAAGTCATTTTGTGAGTTTGTTGAATGAAAAGAAGTTTGATTAACATTGAAGGACCCAGAAAGTCATTTTGTAAATGAATACTTGAGGGTTTCCTGGAAAGTCTTAGAGTTATACCCTGTGATTCCTTGGTAAAGACTGAGTGTTTGAGCTTGTTGGCTGAGTGAAATTAAGTTATTTATGTAACTCATTAAATGAAAGATTTGAAAGTAAACAGAAGGATGTTGAACTCTTATTTTATTGGTATTAGATAAATGGAGGTGTGAAGTGATACCCAAAGACTGAGGCTGTGGGAAAGATCAGATTTCATCACCTACCTACCAGGCAGGCTGCATCAGGGTGCTGGTTGTTTTACCCTCATTATTTAGTTAGTGGTTGGAATTGCTCCAGATAGTCACATTTATCATTTTCTTTTGTGCTTTCCATCATTCTTTCTCTTCTGAGTTTTGAAATGAAATCCTCAATATTGTTATCTACTTTGAAAATTATCTGATTAATATTTCCAGTAATGGTACTGCAGTGCTTATCATTTATTTTCTGTATAAGATTTCTTTAGTTAATAAATCTTTGGAATCCATCATTTCTAATTTTATCACATCTATTCTTAAGTAATAGAATGTTCGATTATACAATTTTTCTTCTTTTTCTGTAGAAATCTGTTTTTGCTTCTTTTAAGAACATAAGAATTATACTTCATGCAAATTAATCTTGAGAATAACATAATTGTTATTTCTATTTCATGCTGAATGAGCCGCTGAAAATTATTTACTTGTCTTTCATTAGTAATACTCTCATATACAATAAAATTTAAATTTTTCTTGAGTTGACATTTTTTTCTTCTTTTTCTCCTAATAGCCCTCTTAATTTTGAAGTTTTTGTTCACCTGTAGCCAGCCTCTAGTAAATTCCATTTCACAACTGTGATATTTGTTAAGTGCCCAGTGGGAAATTCCAAATAATAAATCTCATTCAGAGGAATTCAAGGCCTAAATTCCTCATCACAGAGTCTAAAAACGATCATTTTTTTAAAGCCACCAGGCATGACCAGCCATTCTACCTCAGCTGACCCACTGGGAAGGAGTCACAGTACCTGAAGTTACCAGCCGCATCTGGCCCATTGCACCTCAGCGTGCCTACTGGGAAGGAGCTTAGGGACTGAAAGCCAGAAGGCGTGGCCAGCCCATCACATACTGCTGGTCCCAGCTGAGCCCAGACTGAGGCCCAGAACTACAGGAGCATTCTCGTGATGCAGATATGGCAGCAGGTAACTGGGGTGAGCTAGTCTGCGTGGAAGACTCTAGGCATATAAAGGAAAGGTGCCCAGACATGACTCGGGAACTAATTTAAATACAAATTCCCAATTTAAGATCTGCTTAGTTATACAGCTATAATGTTTGCTCTTATGGTCTAAAGTACAAACCCAGGGATCATGATGGGCAGCAAGATGGCATCTGCCAGCCGAGTCTCACAGGCAGTCAAACCACATACACCATTTATAAGGTTTCTTGACAGAAGAGACAATCCTAAACTCAGTGTATCAGAAGCTTTGAGATCTGCAGGGATCCCATCTCACTCTTCTGAATTTCACAACATTCTAAAGAGAGTATATTAGTAGACTTGCTGATGCATCCAGGTCCACCAGATACTGCAGAAATAATAAAAATGCTACCTCAGAAGTACAGAGGGAAACTGATATCTCAAGAGGAAATGGAGTGTATCCAACATGGAGGTCCAGAATGATGACTGTGGCTGCACTTTGCCATCAGACAGAAGAATTATCTTTATGTGAAGGACTTCCAAAATGACATATGAAAAGTAGTGTATTAAATAACCTTAATATTCCAACCCAAACTGCTATACTTCACAAAATTCTCTTTCAAGTTTAATGGAGAAGTGAAATACTTCCATGACAAAGAACAACTGAAGAATTTCATGACAACAAAGCCAACCCTACACAGGCTACTAAAACATATTCTAGAGAGGGACCAAAATGACCACAACTCCATGAATGAGAATTGAACCCACTGAATAGGACAAAAAATTAAACACAGGAGAAGAGGCATACCACAGCAGTCTTTCAATTATTTTTTTGTAGAAAGCAGCAAGATATTTCCATCAGCACACTCTACAAATGGACTTCCCTGCACCCTATGGGTCATGATTCTGTCTGGGGCCACAGGGTGGATGTCAAGAAAATAGCAGTAGCTCAGTCCCACAAGTGATACCTGGCCACCACTGAGCATCATGGACACTGTCCACATCTACCACATACTAGAATTTTGTGTGATATCCTATCCCCAAACTGTTAGAAATAATAAAAATGCTACCTTAATATTATTTTAATTAATTTTCTGTTTTGTGGAATCATTCAATGACCTTTTAAATGGTCATATATTTGCCATTCCAGTATTTTTGCTGTGTTTTATTCTTAGTAATTCTTTACTATCATGAAAACTTTTCTTAATTTATATTTTTGTATATATCAACCTAATCCAATACAGTGTGAGTACTCTGAATTGATCAAAACTTTCTTACATATTATACACAACATTCTGGCCTTTATTTGGGCTCACAATTTAATTTTATTTTTTGAATATTATTTGAAATATTTAATTTTGAATTAAATAATAATTAATTTTCTGTATATTGTTTAATTTTAATTTTATGATTTATACTATTTCTTTGACTTACAATCTACTTATAAGACATGATATGATATTTTCTCCTAATATGAGAAACTTTAAAAAGTATATTTCCACTTTCCATTGACTTCATATTAGTTTTTCCATGTCTTTTACACACACACACACACACACACACACATATATATATATATATATATATATATGAAAAAATATGTATATAACCTGACTGATAAGATTGATACTGTTTTGTGGAAATCTTCAATGACCTTTTAAATGGCTTTATCTAATATAATTATGTTTTACATAGTTCTGCATAATTACCATTTTGAGAGCTCTTTATTCTTTATCCAAAACCATATAGTAATTTCTCTTGCTTTTTGGATTATGGTCTTTGTTATTTTCTATATGCTATGTCTGGAGGCATTAGAATATTTTGAGTTTGTATAACTGGAAAACATTTTACTTTTAGTTTTTAAAATTATGTTTGCTAAGTATAAAATTCAATGAGAACAGATTTTTTTTTGAGTTCTTTGAATAAATAAATCTAGTTTCTCACCCATTTGCTCTTTTTTTCTAATGCAGAATTAGATACTATTTAATTATGTTCTGCCATAGCTAATATTTTTTTCTATGTGTATGTTTTAATTATTTTTTCTTTGCAATTAGTTTTGGACAATTTAATTTTTGTGTATCTTGGTATGATTTTATTCATATTTCTTGTGCAAAAGCTTCATTTTTCTTGCAAATGTGGTGCTATAGGTTTAACTAAATTCAGAAATTGTAAATCTTAAAAAAACATTGTCTATTAGCACATTTCTATTCCTCTTAAACTTATTTTATGTAATATTTTTTGTTTAATTGTATGTATATACATTAATTGTATTTGTAGTATGAGCCATATTGTTTATACACCTTCAAAGTAAATTTTTAAAAAATGCAAAAAAAAAAAAAAAAAAACCTCTGCATACTCTTAGTCCCTGAGAATACTGGCATCAATTTGTACTGACATACTGCAAATAAGTGTCTTATTATATTTGTAAAATAAATAAATAAGTAAATAACCTTAATAAATATTTTACAAAAAGAAAAAAATATAAACTTATTAATTACAAACATTTGTCAATTTCTAAATTTCATTAGTTATTATTAGTACTGCTAATTGTTCTACAGCAAATAAGAAACCATATATCTCTTAACCACATGCTTTCCCTTGGGTATTAATATCTGGAGGTGCTTGGGTAATAACTTCACCAAAGCCCTACGCTGAAGGACAGAGGACAGTGCCAAATGGAAGCCAATATCTCACTCTCAATCAATATAGAAGGCAAAAATAACACACACAACACAAGAATCTCTGAGATAGGAGAGACATAAAAAAAAAACCACAGAGTTTTTACAGAAAAGGTCTGACTTTACTGATACAGCTACCTAATATCAAACTTCCACAAAAAGGTATCTCCAAAATCAATATAAATAGCTATTTCTCAAATAGAAAGTGACACAAAGAAAGATCAAAATTCAATCTAAGGCCCCAAGTGAATCCAGAACAAACCAAGAAGACACCAGCATAGAAAAAAATTGGAAGCCACACACCTGAAATCTCTGAAATAATAGCAACTGAAATAAAGGAACAACTTCAGAAGAGCATACAGGAAATCAGATCAGAGATAATCTCACAGGTAAAAAAACGAAAGGATAACTACAATGAAAGGACTACTCAACATATCTAAAGAAGACACTGATAAAAAAGTAGACTAGAATATAAAAATAATGGAAACCTTGAATGAGCAATATAGGAAAGAAATTGAATGTATGAAGCAGATTCAAGGTTGTGTAGGAAATTAAAAACTAAATCACAAGTTGGTAAAAACGTTTCAATGAAAGCAAAAATAGACTTTCAGATCTTGAAGATACCATTGTAGCTAGTGAAAAGGTAAGGAAAGATCTCTTAAAAACAACTAGGATGCAGGAAAAAATAATTCGACACCTGAAAGATGATGCAAAAATGAACAACTTAAGAGTAATAAACATCAGTAAGAAAGAGGGAGGCAACAGAAACAACATCTGAAGAACATGGGCAGAAGTAAAGGCAGAAAACTTCCCAAATATGGGGAAACAATCTGACATTCAGGAAGCTCAGGCATATAGAACTCCAAATAATATCAACCCAATTAAAACTATAGCTGGACATATAATAGTCAAGATCTCAGAAATTCAGTACAAGAACAACATACTAAAAGAGAAAGTGAACACATTCATTCTTGACTTTTGACCTTCAAATAACCAGTTCAAATTGACAGCCAAGACTTTTTGATGTCCTATATTCTACCAAGAAAAAGCAAATTGAAAAAGAAGGCATTTGCCACAGATAAAATAGCTTCCTGAAGAGAGAAGAATTAGAAACCATTGCTTGCTAAAAATGGGTCTGGGTAAAGTACTGGTGTTTCAAGGGAACTTGAAAGCACAGATAACTTCTTTATTTCTGAAAAAAAAACATAACCACTGACAGGACCCTTTGAAGAAGTGCCTGAGAAGTATGTCTGCAGAGGATAATCAGATGAAGCCAAGAAGATTTTCTTAAGCTTTTCATTTATTTATTTGTTTATGTGATACAAGATCTTGCTACTCAGCTTGGACTCATAGTGATTCTTCTGTCTCAGTCTCCCCAGCGCTAGGATTACAGGCATGCACCACCAAGCCTGGTCTCAGTGGCCTGCTTGGCATGCCCACGCTTCTGGAACCAACATGGCATGTGGCACTGGAGGTCTAACCTGAGTCCTTGCACTTGCCAGGCAGGCACTTAGACTATTGAGCTATCTCCCAAGCCTCAAGCCAAGGAGATTTATGCACCTCACTGTGATTCCCAAATAAAATGAAATATGTCTTTAAGTCAGAGGTGAGCCAAGAGGTATTTCTAAAGAGGCCCTGAATTTTGGAAAGTGTCTACTTTAACTGGTCCTATAAGGTTTGTAGAGCTCAAAGATCAAAGGATAACATTGAGACTTTGATTAAATTGTTCTACTCCCAGCCTGCCTCAGCCCTTTGAAGCCTAATGTAATACTATGTAAAGCTATGGTAAAGCTTAAAGGATGCCACTATTGTTGAATGGGGTAGGATGTAAGTGTTTTTGAGAATAGATATTTCTATATCTCATAGAAATAAGACTTCCTTCCCTTGAGACTAATGGAAATTGGTTAACAAATGGTAAGCAGAGGTGGAGGCAACTCTAGCAGGGTGACAGTGCAGGGAACCTGAGGAAGAGAAAAGCTTCGTTCTGCTGCTTCCTGCCTTTGATCCAGGGAGCCATGCCGGAAAACACCGGCAGGACATGTGCACGAGGGTCCCCGGAATCTAGTCTTTCCTCATTTTCAGGGTAATGCCCAGGAAGACACCAGGACACAAGTGCCGAACAGAGAGGGTCTTAGAAAAACGTGAAAGTTGCTGTGTGGCTGGAGTAGCATCAAGAGAGGGGAAGAGGTAGGAAAGGAAACGGAGCCGGAGCGTCCCTGAGTGAGTGGGGTCACGAGAGCACATGGTCCCCGCACTCAGCAAGAACACAAGTAGATTTTAAGAAGCTGATCTTGTTTTGAAGGTTTGGGAAGAGAAATGTTTCCGTGTACTTTGCATGAACGAAGGTCAAAAGCTGCACGTGAGTGAGACACAGGGAGGGGGGTAGCTCATGTGCCAAGTGTAACTTACCATCAGCTTGGACACTCCACGCTCCTGCTCTGTGGACGCATCCCAGCGATGACGCGAGAATGCAGAGGAAATCCGTGCGCTGCCTGCGATTGAGTCTCGCCACAGGGCGAGTACGAACTGATAACGGGGATTTTACATACAAGTAGAGACATTTCTTGATCAAGAGAGTTTATGAAGTGAGATTTATAGCAATCAAATATACATGCCATTTCGTAGTTTTCAAAGCATACTCCTTTCCTCCAAGTGCATATCAGCAGCAATAACTTCTAGCAAAGCATGTTTAATCTACAGTGCTAAGAGTAAAATACAGGCTTCAAATTTGAGATCTGCTGAAATTTGATATTTTAAATGTCTCCGTTTTTAGAATTATTGTTCTTTCACAGTTTTAAAATGATTTTAGTCTAAAAATTTATCTGGACCTTAATGCTATTCAGACTTTTCTAATGAATGGCTATCCCAGGTCAAAATCATTTCTGAAATCATTACAATAACCAATTGTTTTGATCTAGATTCATGAGTTAGACATCCGAAGTCAATTCTGACCTTTATATTGTCATTAAGAAGCTCTTAAAATATTTATCTGGTGTCACTTACAAGTGTTTCTATTTCTTTGCAAAAATATCAAGGTTGTAAATATAAAGGACTTTGTCATAGAGAATTATGATTTTCTACTTTACACTTAAAGAAAATCTTTCCTAAAGCAAGGACATTTTGTTCAGTTCTGATAAATGTAAATCTGGTAAATTGATAAGTATGATTTACATAAAATGAAAATAAGGCTTTTAGGTATTTGCTATCACTTGAAAAACTAAATAAAAGTAAAATTAAAAAGTAAATTAAAAATTATCATATGTACTTGGCTGAGGCAATTACTAGCTACTTGTACTTAAATAGTTTAATTGTATGTGATTAATATGATGCAAATATGAAGGTATGGCATAAAACAATGAGTAATTATTATAAGTTACCTAAGGTAGTATTTTATTAGTTGTAAGTACCTTGGAATACCCTAAATTTTGAATATCAATTGTATACTTTTCTATGGTTCTTATATATGGATATTATCTCACATTTTTATATGGGTTTTCACTTCATATTTTAAGTGCAGTCTTTTGATTGACTTGGAAAGGTTTTGGACTTCTGCCAGAGCAATGCCCAAGCAGTTCACTACAGTCTGGGATGTGAGACCAGCCACCTTGTGGGTGACTGAGGCTTAGAAAATGGAAGCCCGGCCATCAGCCAGCTCTAGGACGGATGTGCAGGCCCCAGGCTCCCTAAGCCAGGGCACACAGACTATGCTGCAGCTGGTGGCATGTTCTAACAAAGTAGCCTCTGGGCTCCTCCCACCTCCCTTGCCCTTGCTGAGCTCAGGCCTGACCAAGCTCCTTGGTTCCCACTGTGTGCTGCTGGCTTGCACCCCACAGACTTGCTCAAAAGCCCAGAGATCCATGACACATGCAGAACCTTGTGTCTCATCTTGACCATCACCCTCAATCACGCTGGGCACAGTAGTTACTCCCTTTAAATTTAATCAGTCTTGTCCAGTAGAAGACCAACTGTTCCCTCAGATGGTGGACCCCACTCTTGTAGGAATTGGGGTCAGTTGATAAAGGTCATTATGCAGGATGCAGGAAGATCCAGTCCTGCACTTTGTGTCATTCCCCTGTTGAGGGAATTTATATCTCTCTGCATTGTCACCTTTGAGGTTGCTGTTGAATCTGCTGGCACAAGTGCATGGGATAAAGCTGGTGGACATTCTGACCAATGAGCTGGATTTCCTCTGTTGCATGCCCACCTGAGGAAAGGACCTCATCTGGGTTTCTGGCAAGGGTGTACCATCCGTGTGGATTTTAAGATGACAATGTGTGGCCCAATGCCTCTGTTTGTGGCATCTCAGACAGGGGCCAGGAGCAGGGTCCAGACCTTCCACGCTGGAGGCGTTGTTCCCTTGACCTGGGAGGATCACAGCAACTGTCCCACTCGATCCAGCAGGAGCTCTATAATTATTTCTCATGTGCTCCATTTTCTCATCATTAAAACATTTTATATGATTCTCTCCTGCATTAGCAACACCGGCCACAACCTGAGCCATCATGGTTGTCTTATATTGTTCAGTCCCAACATCATGATGAGCTCAAATATATGACATCAGATCATTGGTTGATTTAACAGGATTTAGAGCTTGCTTACACACTCAAATAGCATTGACATATGCCAAGCACAGAATTAGAATGTCTGTGGCTTGTGTGTTTGAAACTTGTCTGAGAATGGTTTTTGGCAATCTAGCCACAAGCTGAGTAGTGGGTTTCTTAGGGCTTGAAGGATGTGTATCAAGGTCTGCACAGGAAATCTTCCGATTGTGAGGACAGCTCATCAGGACCTTGAAGCGGATCCCCAAGGAGTGCATGGCATCCTACTGTCCTGTCCTAGAAAGCATTTCCTCGATTATTTCCAGATGCAGATTAGCACCTGTGCTGTTCACAAGAGCCTGGTCTGAAGCAAGATTTCTAAACTGTACATCTAAATGAAGACATTGAACAGAAGACAGGCATGTTTGTGCTAGATGCTTGAAATTATATAGTATCAACTGATATATGCATCAAAACATTCTGTAGAACTCCTGCAATAAGTGGTTCTGGACCTCATTATTGACAGCACTAAGATTTTTTAGCATCTGAATTTCAAAAGGTGAATGAGAAACAATCTCCTTGTTATCATTATTTTGCTGAGCTCCACCTGGGAAGCTATCAAGGGGGCAAGTGATCTCTCCCTTTTGGCTGCTTGTCCCTTTAAAATCTGTAAGTTTCCAGTTAGAGTCATGTGGGTTGTTCTTTTGAAAGGCTCCTACCCCTGCCTAGGGGTCTCTGCTGGGAGCTGTTTCATTTCCTCGGTGTCTGAGTCAGAGGCTATTGACTGTAAGCTCCGCAACAGGACTAAAAATGAACTACGTTCCACGATGAGAATGTCTCAGAGGAAATGATTTTTCCTGTACTGTGTGACTTTTTAATATTCTTTCTTTCCAGCTCTTTCCCAATAGTCAGTATCTACCGTGTCTGCCCGTGGAAGCCATGAGTTACACTTAGTTACCTCTCATAACATTTTTCTTAGGTCTTTCTTTTGGTACACAAGCCCCTGAGGATTTAAGCAAATCTTGGAGCCACTTTATGTATCTTCTCTCCTTGGGTGAAAATTTTTGGTCCTTTTTACTCCAGGATTAAAATGTCTTGCTCCCAGCAGGAAGACTGACTCCTAGTCCTTGTGGAATGCTTCTCTTCCTTCTCCTCTCCAGGTGTCCGGGCAAAGTTTCCATCCTGAGAAAGCCTTCTTCTTCCCACACTTTCCACTCTAGGTACTTGCTTGTTCGAGCTAAACATTTCCAGTCCAAGGACTTGTATGTCTGTTCAGGCACCAGTTATTGGGTTAATAATGTCCCTTAGTCATTGTGGACTTAATCAAGCCTGAAATCCCTCAAACAAGTGTAGAGAAGGCTAACTAAAAGAGGCAAATGGAGTAACTTCAGGGCTCCAGCAGGATCAAAACACTCTCACAGAATTCTAGATTCTCTCAGGGCTAAGACCAAGACCTTCTCTGGACGGCCTGTATCTATTTAGTTATCAGAACAAGGGAAAAGAATACCCAAGAAGGGCAGGATCTATCCAAGGACTTCTCCAAGTAAGGTGTTTAATCCACCCAGGAGTGAGGTGCTGGGGATCACAGTCTTTATCTAGTTGATAATGGAGCCATGTGTCCTTGGCTGTACTCTTGTCTCATCCTTTACAGCTTTCTCATTCCACCCACCCTTACAAGGCCTCAGTAAGGCCCAGTGACTTGCAGAGGTTCACTTACTATGAGTCCACTGCCCATCTCCATGAAGAAGGAGCCTAGACCTTGGACAGACTCCCAAATAAACGTGGAAATCCAATTGGTTAACTGAAGTTCTGCTCAGGGCTGCTTCGCAATGACCTCCATCAAAGGGGGATGCTAAAGCCCAGCCTGGGTGACTGACAGATTTTATTTCAAAATAAAATGAGAAGAGGCTAGATTTGAGCCTCCATCCTACTGAATACTACTGAGAAAAAATAAATGAAAGCAACCAACACTTTTTCTGTGGAAATCATGTCAGTTGGAGAATAGGGGCTTTCTTCCAGTGGGAGTAGGTGCAGCAAACATGAAACCCCCAAAGGTGACAGAAAAAATACAGATTACTTGGTTATGGGGGGGAAAGAGAGAGAGAGAGAGAGTGAGAGAGAGAGAGAGAGAGAGAGAGAGAGAGAGAGAGAGAGAGACAGAGACAGAGACAGAGACAGAGACAGAGAAGGAGATAGAAAGACAGAGCTACAGACAGAGAGACAGCGAGACAGAGACCTGAGAACTGTACCTAGGGTCCAGTGCAGCAAGTGCTGCACCATTAAGCTGTAGCACTAGCCCTTTTCATTTTCATACTGGGTCTCCATAAGTGGCCCAAATTGGCCTCTAATGCTTACATCTCCTGCCTCAACCTCCTGAACACGATGACTGGATGAACAGGCAAGTCGTTGAAGTTAGAGGCATGGGTCCCCACGCTCAGCATGACTTGGTTCTTGCTGCCTACCTGCATCAGTGAGATACCTAGAACCTGCTCCTGGAGGTCATTTGCAGCTGTCTTCTATGCATCTGGGAATGCAGGGTGGGTAACTGCTCCTGTGATGACTAGAAATTTACCAAAATTTAGTGTAACTTGCTATTTAAACCTTTCTCTGGAAATGGAAAGCCATCAGTAAACTTGAGTCCTCATACACCTGCGTCAGAGATTCTGCCAGGGAAATTGGTGTCCAGGAGTGTTGCCATATTCTTTGACTCCTATGCCTTGCCATTTTCAATTAATATATTACATAGACCTCATTTGCAGTGCTGCCTTCTCTGCAAGTCTCCTTACTTCTTTGGTCAACCACCCTGCTATGTGCAGTCTTCTTTTCCAACTGTGTGTTCAGATTGTGGAAGCACTACTACGTGCTTTGTTTCATTGCTTCAACAACTGATTAAGAGCTGTTATAGCATACAAAAATGAAGGCAAACTGGAACACTGTCATCTCTTGTTCTCTCACCTGTTATTTCATGTATAATAAAATCTTCCACAGTTCTGAGAGTTTTCCAGAAAGACAAGCCAGTGCTGGTCCCCTTTATTATGAGGGCCTTAGCACCCACACATCTTCTCTGGAGTGTGGAGCTCTCAGGACTGTGCTGAGCCCACCCCACCTCGGTATTTATCACAGCTGATGGTCAGTTTTAAATATTCCATTTGCCTTTCATGAGCAAGTGGTGTGGCATGTTAAGGAGACCAGAGCAAGTGAAACGGAAGTGATCTTCACCCGAGACATCATAAAGTGTCCTGAAAAAATATTTCAAATGAATAATTTAAATGAGGAGACCCTACAGTCTTAGTTGGTTGCTACCAGGTGACATGAGTACTCTAAAGAGAAGGTGTTTATGTCGGGCTTAGGAGTTAGAGACACTAGTGACAGGATGCAGCTATAGCTGTAGGGCTAAGGCTGAGATCCCGATTTCCAGGCAGAGAGCACCTGGTTACCACCATGAACTGCAAAGGTCAGGGAGCCTGTAAAGAAGCTAGAAGGCCCAGGAGATGGCTCAGTGAAATAAGCACTTCCCTGGCAAGTGCAAGGGCAAGGGCCTGAGTTCAATCCTCGGTTCCACCGAAAAAATAAATAAATGAATAAATAAATTCTTGGGACGGGGAGATGGCTCAGTAGAATAAGTGCTTCCCTGGCAAGCACAAGGGTCTGAGTTCAATCCCCGGTTCTGCCACAAAAAAAAAAAAAGAAGAAGAAGCTAGAAAGCAGAGACTTCACATTTCAGTCGTTGTTTCCCCAACACCTCGCTAAGGTAATTTTTTAAAAAAGCATGTGATAGTCTTTTTCTTCTCAAAGGTATAATAATAATTTGCCAGTTTTAAAGTCCATATGGCTGGGTAGGGTGCAGCATGCCTGTAATCCCAGCACTCAGGAGGCTGTAGAATTGCCACAAGTTCAAGGGCAGCCTGGGCTACATATGCAGTTCAAGGCCAGTCTGAGCTATATAGTGAGACTCTATCTCAGAAACAAAAACAAATATATGGACTGCTGGACAGTGTTGGATTGTTTTGCTGAATTCAAGCACCTATAGTATTTAGATGAAAATAGAATGCCCACTTCTGACAGAACTAAATAAAAGAGGATACAAAAGAAGGACCATTCTGTATCTGTATATATAGAATAGTTAGGATAGATATACAGCTACTCTCACTTAATTCAATGAGAAGGAAGATGTGTACTAATAGTATTTGGACAAGATATCCTGTCTGCTTCTTGTACTGTGGATAATCACTAAGAATATGACAATGTACAATGTATTATTTATTGAAACTGTCCTATTAGTCAGCTTTGAAACTGTCTCATTCATATTTGTTTCTCAATAAAATAAAAAAAAAACAAAAACAAATTAAAACTCTATATGAACTCTCTTTTATTTTTTTTGCAAAACCCCAGTAAGGACCAATGTCTTTCCTGGTTCCTTAGTAAAACAATGTGATTTGAGAGCACTTGCTCTACTAGCTCCTGGAGACAGTGTCCCTCAAGTGAATCTTAAGGTGCTGAAGGAGAGCAGTGTCCACCCTAGGATTTGGGCACAGAAGGGCATGGTAACCTCCAGGTTAAGTCCTCAGGTGAGCCTGCCTAGGAAATAGTGCAGGTGGGGGATCCTTTTAGTGTCAGCTCATTTATCAAACTGGGTTCTTTGTTTGGTCTTGTGTGAACTTTGCATGAGCTGATTCAAACACCAGCTTGTTTTCTCTCTGGATTCCTTTGTAGAATATCTCCATCATACAGCCCCTTTATCTTCATGTACTTAATCATTTATTCCTTCTTTGCATGTTTTTATTGTCTTGGGGTAAAATGTGTACCTGAGGGAGACCTTTACAATCAGTGGTGAGTCTCCATCCTCATGTTGGGAATCTTTGAAATTCTACAGGCCTAGAGGCATCGCGACAGGCCAAGCCTCTTTGCGAGCCAGACCCACAATGCTGGTGACACTGTTGTAATCATGGACTTACCTAGGATGACAATGTTTAATCTTTATTTTCATTAGTACATGTTTGCAGTGCATGATGATTACAGTCATGGTGGGAAGCTCTTACATATACACTGCACATCTTAATTCCTTTTACGTTCCCCCTCCCCAGGTGACTGTGCCATAGTGAGAGCTCATGCTCCACAGGCTCATGCTGGGGTTAAAGGAAGAGTGGTCAGGGAATGCCCTGGTGGTCTCCAGAAACAGCCAGACATCCTACTTGCTAGGAGCCTACTGCCAAGATGTCATGCATGCTGTCTACCCTCTGTCTTAATGGGAAACTGAATCTGGAAGTCCCAGAGCAGGCTAACAACACAATTTCAGATAAAAGGCAGGAAGGATGACACTGAGCACAGTATCGGAAGAAGCCAGTGCCAGTTCATAAATCTGGGAGCTAGTTCTGCTGAATGCAGTTATCCTCTAGCCTGGTCTTACCAGACACCAGTGGTCTGGAAGATGTCCCAGCAAGGAAAGAAACAGGACACAGAGAAAGTGCAAGTGGGGCAGGAGGCAACTACACAAGCTGATTGGAGGAAGGAGAGAAGGGCCCACCGTGGAACCTGTTCCTTGGCTCTGGGTTTCCCTGCTGCGTTAAACATTATCCAGGACCTGGATGCCCAGGTCTAAGTATGATGGAGTAACCAGGTAACTAGGCTTATACACAGCAAGTCCCCAGGAATGCACCCAGGGTCCTCAGCAACCCTTGGCAGACCCCAGCCCTAACTGCCACTAATTACCATGTCACTGACTATGCAGTTTTGAGCCTACCAAACCCCTTCCTCTAGCTTCAATCACCAGAGCCACACAAGCCTCCAAGAGCCATACAAGATCCAAACTCCACCACTCACTGGCCTGCTCCCACCCTGTGGGCTGTGCTTGTCCAGTCAGAAGTCTTTGATCATGCTCTTCTTTTTGAGTCCCCTCTCACTTCTTCAATTAGGACATCAAGAACCTGGAGGACCCCTGATCAATGACAGAAGCAGCATAGGTTTACCGACAGCAAAGGGCACTGTCCAGGACAAAGCAGCGCCAGTGCCTCCCTGGGGTCTATTCAGGGAGGGGGTTCCTCCAACCCTCTGTGAACCACTCCAGGTAGGGGCCACGTCTCCTCCTGTTGAGGCAAGAGGCCCAGGCATGGCTAAGGTCAACATGAGGAATGGGTGACACAGAAACCCCACTGCCACCGAGTGGTTTGCCATTGGGTTCTTTCCCAGTAGTCTACCCTCCAGCTGTGGGGTTGACTTGCTTTTCCCACTTTACATGGCCCAAACTCATATTGCAGAGCCTGTTTCTTTTCCTACCTTTAAGTAATGTAAAATTTTGCTAGTGTTAGAAGGAGCCCCCAGACTCAGAAAGTAAATCAAAAAGATTTACTTCTGCAGAAGGGCACCAATGCACCCAGCAGAGGAGGGAAGCCTTTTTTCCCATTGGCTGGATTGAAGGCTAGTAGTCTATCCCGATTGGCTAGTTGAGGAGGCTGGAGAGGAGGAGCTGAAAGATTGCTGAGGAGCCTGAGGGCATCGGGTGTTGGGGAACAGGAAGTCTTTGGCTATTGATAAGCTATTTTTGGTCTGTGGCTCTATTTTCAGAATTTAGGTGTTTAGATTATTTCAGTGTGTGGGGCAGGACAACTCAGGGTAGACCAGAGTCAAAGATGAAGACACTCTCGTTTATA
Source organism: Octodon degus (assembly GCF_000260255.1). Classification (NCBI taxonomy): domain Eukaryota; kingdom Metazoa; phylum Chordata; class Mammalia; order Rodentia; family Octodontidae; genus Octodon; species Octodon degus. Next base: position 881,195 of record NW_004524904.1, read on the forward strand.
TTCTTTGAAAGAAAAGACGGGGTCGCAGTTTCTCACAGGTTTGTGCTTGTCTTGACCAACTGTTTGTTCAGGACAGAAAGAACCCAGAAATCACCTTAAGAACACTCAGCACTCCAAAACCCGAAGTTGTGCTTTTGTCCTCAAGGGGCCCTTTGTGGAACTACCTGGGACCCTACAGCCCATGGGGGCGGGGTTGAAACTACAATGCAAATGAAATAATAGCACCCTGGATCACTCCTGGAGGCACAAGATGGCTCACGGCGCATGCGTGCCTTCTCCCTTTAGGAAACAAGTTTTGGAGCCTCATTTTTTCTACTCTGCCTCTGAGGTCCCTTCAGAGACATCCTCCGGACTCACTCGGTCTGGTCAGGCGCAGGAAGAAACCCTTGGCTTTTCTGCCGGCACAAGCCAGGTGTGCCAAAGCTTTGCTGCTCCTCAGCGGCCGAGAGCTGGCTCCGCGGCCAGTCGCCTCACTGTACTCGCCCTTCAATCCCGGGAGCCGCTGAACAGAGGCGCGCCCTCTCCCCCCGCGAGACCTTGCTTTCACTGCAGTCTGGAACTTGTTTTGAGTTGGTGGAACTGAGCCCCTATACGTGGTACGGACTGCGGGGTCCGCGGGGAAGACCCAGACTCCGAGCTCTGGGGACGGTGAGTGCCCGGGTCGGGGATCCGGACCGGGCGGGAGTCGGGCGGTCAGGAGCGCGGCTGAGCCCGGGGCTGCAGCCCTCAGAGCCGGAGCCGGCCACCCGCACGTGGGGACGGAGGGCTTTCGGGCTGCGGCTTCCCCGCGCTGGGCCGGGAACCGAACTCGCGTCGGAGATGAAGGGGGAGGACCTGAGTTTTGGAGTCAGGAGCAAGAATCGTAGTCTGAATTAATACCTAGGTCGCTAGGGGGAGCTCTAAGGTAACATTTCAGCCTTTTGCGCAAGACAAGAAGAGAAATAATATAAAAATGGGGCGGAGGGCGTTCTGTTGTTATCTGGCTGCTTTCTGCTTTGTTGGACGTTATCTAGGTTTGCATTTCTTCTCACTGGTGAGGGATTCGTTGCTGTCTTCCCCCCCCCCCCCCCCCCGAACCGAGAATTGAACTTGGGCCCTTTCACTTAGCAGTCCCACTTTTGTGAGTAGCAGGATGTTGTCCAACTGGTTTTGGGTGAAATTTTAGACTGGTGTTTGCATGAAGAGTAGAGTCTATGTGGTCCGGAATCTTGGTTAAGTTTTGTGAGATTTCATCAGGGCTCTTCCATAGACCCTGGAATAAGCTTCGGAAGAAGACGAGAGGCGTGGTCATGGAATTAGAAGAAATAAGAGACAGAAAGGAGACAAGGAAATCACAACTGAAAACTGTCCATTTTAGAAGACTACAGCTTCCAAACAAAACACAACCGCAATTCCCGAAGGACGTAAAATGACTCAAGGAGCCTGGTCCTGAAACAAGTGGCTAAATCTACACTTGTCCTTCCCTGCCCCACCATCAAAAAAGCGTAAATCGGCCCAATTAAGAAAGTTAGCAGGTGGGGGACACCGGAAGGGAATGTGTGCAAACTGTTGTTTTTAAGGTGTACGGCAGAGGCTTGGCACAAAGTGGTTTGGAGGTAAAGCCTTCAGCCACTGTGATAAAGACAGGACTGGAATAAAGATCCCTCAGGTTTCTGCGACACTGAAGATGTCACTTCTGTCCAAGCGAAAGAGATCAGCTTCCTGCTACCGTTAGGCAATCCTAGGCCCTTTGCAGTGATGGCAACTGCAGGAGTTTCAGAACCAGGGCCTAGTTCAGCTGTCAGCAGCAGCCTCTCTTGTCCTGAAGGCTTGTGGGTTAATCCTCGTTTATTATTGTCCCTCATTGTCCCTGTACCGTTCCAGTTGTTGGTCCTATCTGATCTCCTAGTGGAGGGGAAGTAACTGATTTAGAATAAGTGGTATATCCCTTTAGTATCAGCAGAAAATAAAATAAAATACATTTTTAAAAAAGGGCAAAGACCTTAACCTTTTAGCTAGGGCATTCAACTCCTTAAAGCTTTATTTGGGCTTCCATAACAAATTTCTTAGTATGCACCGAAATAATAAAAGATCAATTTAACCCTGTAATTGTAGCTTGGAATTATCCCAAAGCTGTTTATTTTTAAAAACAAAATGCTTTAATCACATATACCCAATAAAATTTTAACTTAAATCAAAAAGTTTAAATGTAAATTTACCCATCAAAGATGTTTCCCTTATTATTACCATTTTTATACGCTGTCCTAAAGGTGTTTTCTCTTGGCATTTGGAGACTGGCCTTAACTTTAGATTGTTATTTGTCAGAATCCGGTATAGGCTGTGTGTAACCCAAGAGCCTCTTTTTATCTGATGTTTGGCTTTTTATTTTGACTGATCTTGGTTTTAGACTTCAGCCTGAGTTCAGTGTGCTAGTTCAGACCTTCAGAGTTGGGGATCAAGCCGAGAAACAGAAGAGACACATAATCCAATGACCTAAAATTGGAGTTAATGTACTTTCAGATGTTTGGGCCAGGATGAATTAGAATATCCCTGTTTTTTTAAGTTTAGTTTGTAATATCTCTGTTATTCTAAAAGTATAAAGTTACACCAAGGCAGAAAGGACATCAGAAAGTGGAGGGGGAAAGCGACTGGAGGCTGACCAGGGACTTGAGGGTGACCAAAATCCTTATGTGTTTTAATTTGGGAAAGATTAAATAGAGCAGAGAACATGAACATGGATAGTGTTTTTTGCCGCAGCGCATCATGGGTGCAAGGGGGACAGAACCAGTTGAGGTTCTGGTTTTGGAGGGAGTTGGCGGGAAGAGCAGTAGTGGACAGAGAAAGGGTAAAGCAGGAGGAGAGAGGGAAAGGTGGTGGCCTAACTGGCGAGGTTGGAAGAAGGAGCTGGGGTCAAGGGCGGAGGGCAGTGGGGCTATTCTCAGTGGATCCCATCTTGGTTTAAGGATAGAGTTAGAGTCAGGTCTAGTATAGGACTGCCGGAGAATCCACTGTGAAGGTAAAAGAAAGCCTGCACATGAGGAAGTTTATGCTGCTTGCCATTGCCAAGCATAAGTGTGAGTCTCAGAATGTGGCAGACAACGGTCTCACATTTAAGTTACTGGCCATTATTTTCTAGTAGGTACTGTGGCCAAACTGGTACAAATAATGTAAGTTTTTTGGTTTGATGTCTTCTCTTACATTCAAGGTTTTTAATATTTAAGGAGATGGAAAAGAGGTGACATTGAGTACTCAGGGGGCTGGACTGGAGTTATCTGCAGCAGAGTGACTGAGACCTCTAGGAGCATGGAAGAGAAAACAGCAGAGATAAGTGTCCCTGGGGTGTCTCTGAGCATTCTCACAGTAATGGGGGCCACCACTTGGAAACTGGTGTCCCAGGTTTCCTGAGGGAAGGGAAAAGGTCCTCTGGAGGAGACCCAGAGACAGCCTGGCTTGGGGAACGTGGCTGGTGCTGTGTGGAAGAATGGCAGCGCTGGGGCACCCTTTCTACATCGGTGGCCTCCCGAAGGTCTCCCTGGTTTTGACACCAGCACGTCAGGTTGGTTGCAGGCCCAGAAACAACCAAGTGGTAGCAGAAAGATGCATTAGGGCAACATGTTGGGGGTCTAAAGTAGACTTTGGCGCCCCGTCCCCTAAGGCAGGATGGCTATGTTTAGGTCTGCAGTGGGGGGTGAACTGCAGGACCTAGCTTGGTGTTTTTGAGCAAGAATTGAAACCTATATTAAAAATTGGGCTGTTAGAGGAAGCTTATCTAAGCTAACACCTGAGAAAGAAAAAGCTTTAAATATGGGGTGTCCTGTGTTTCCCAGGTTGGCCTTGAACTCAGAATCCTGCCACAGTCTGTGAGTGGCTGAAACAAAGACCCCATCATCCCAGCCTAACCTGAGATTCTGAGTAGAGGGTGCAGACTCAGCTCTTCCCCGGTGCAAATATGTGTCCCACCTGGGTGGAAGGCTTGGTCCTGCTCTGCTCACTGGCAGCATGTGAAGTGGCCAGAGACAGGGAGTGTGGGTGAAAGCTGGATGGACTGCCTTCAGTGGCAGGTAACTGACCCAGGAAGCATGCAGACAGAGCAGTCTTGGGGAGGGCAGAGCCCTAATATCATCTCAGAGTTCTACCCTGTGCAACCTTCTAAAATCTAGGGGAAGCTGAGTTTCCCAAAAGACAAACCACATTCAACCCACAGCAGGAGGAGGGGTCCCCTTGTGGGCATTGTGCTTGTTGCTCCTGGCATTCTTGCTGGATGCTTTTTTTAAAGAAAGGAAATGCCACTTGCGGTAGACGATTTTATTTGAAAGGAGGTTTCCAGTAGGGCAAAGCCCCAAATGCCAGTTCTTCAAGCTTCTCAAGTGTTAGAAAAGGGCCTTTCTTTTGCAAGGAAGAACAAACAAGCATAGAGAAGGTGGGAGAAGCCAGGGTTGTTGACATTTGCCTGTCACCCCAGTACTTTGGGAGGCTGAGGCAGGAGAGTTGTGAGTTGGAGGCCAGACTGAGCTATTTAGTCAGATCTTATCTCAAGAATGAGAGGAGAGATGGGGGAAGTTAGGGTTCATGGCCACAGCAGCCCCCAGGCCACAGAAGGGTTTCTCTGAGGTCCAGCCTGTCTTAGGGTGGTGATCTGCAAGGGGCCGTGTGCTGCTGATGCTGGCCTGGTTGAGGTCCAGAGTCTCAGGTGTGGGAAAGAGAGCACCTCAGGTCTGGCGGGTCCATGTGTGCTTTGTCCCTGCTGCCAAGTACAGCCGGTCCTTACTGAGATGAAGAATCAGAACTTGGAAAGCCCACCTTCCTTGTCCTCCTTAACAATGGCCATCATCTCTGTGTGGTGGGAAGGGTGCTTCCTGGCAGGTAGCTGCTCCTCTAAATGGAAAGCTCAGGGAGGAGGAGGTCAGCCTCTTCAGCTGTTCTCTAGGCCTGCTCTAGTGACTGCAGTTCTGGCAGTTGAGAAAACCACTGACGATGCGACACAGAGGAAGAGGCCTTGTCCTTTTGCCTGTTGGGAAAGGGCTTGGGAATATGAGGGTTTATATGGGTGTGTGGTGTAATACAGTATATTTGGGCTTTGTCCCCAGTATCTGGCACCAAGGTGTGATAACCTTAGAATTTCCTGGCTGACAGACTGTGTGCCCTGTTAGCATAACAAGCTCCAGTCAGGTAATGAGTGAGTAGCGGCCAGTGAAGTGTCAGGGGCGCCATAGTGTCCTGTTGGAGCCATGGCCACTAGCAAGCCTCTCTGCCTTCCTTATGTCGTATGAAGATTATTGCTCAGGGTGGGTGGGTGTACAGCTCACACCCATAATGCCTGCATTGGACCTTAAATTAGTCATGAACTTTAGAAGTCTGCCCCAATGACTACATGAGGCTTGGCCGCGGGCAACTAAGCACATACCATAGCACCAGGTGTTACCTCTTGGATTTGGGTGGAGCTCATGCACTGTTAATACCATTATTATGCATGCATTATGCACAGAGGCAGTGCTTGTACTTCCTGTGCTGTGTTGGCTTTCTGATGTGGAAAAGGCTTTTTATCTCCTTCCTTCCTTCCTTCCTTCCTTCCTTCCTTCCTTCCTTCCTTCC
>NW_004524904.1:886867-898615 GCF_000260255.1 Octodon degus
TTCTTTCTTTTTCAAATTTGTTTTGCTTTGTTTTTGAGCCAGTGTCTTGCTGTGTACTTCAGTATGGCCATGACCTCACTTTGTAGCCCAGGCTGGCCTCAGACTCATGTATCAGCCATATTAATTTTTGCATAGTATGAGTCACTGATGTGTATTACCTTCTAATTTGCTATTACTTTTCCTATGAGAGTGTTCATTTATGGTGTGGTTTATCAACTTGTGGGATACTCTGAGCTTTGGTGTTTCTCAGCATCTCTGAGTCAGTATGTGCTGCTTCATATCAGGGACCACTGGTGAAGAGCATTATTTCTAGAAGGGCTTTCTTATTTTCTGTGAAGTTTTTTCCAGTTTTGTTTTGGTCCAGTTTGGTTTGTTTGGCTTTCTGTTTTTTTTTTTTTTTTTTTTTTTCCTGATGCCATGTAACTGGTATGCTTTTATTGCAAATCCATGTCTTCATTGCCATGTAGCAAAATGATGTACTTTTGTACATTGACTGCATATTGAACAAACTTGGTTACCAGGCTTTCTTGTTGGTTCTTTGGGATCTCCTACCCAATGACATATCTGTTGCCAAAAACAACTTTATTTCTTGCTTGTCATTCTAATCAATACTTTTGCATTAATTTCATGTCATTCTGCATCTATTGTTAATGATCTTAGGAATTGTGTTCTTTAGCTTGTTGAGGTCATGGATTACATTAAATACCTTTCCCAATACTTCCATAGTTTTTACTTGGTCCTACTTTGTAGTTATATGTTGTTAGGTAGGAGTTAGCATTGTTTGTGAAAGATTTGTGTGTCTGTGTTCAGAAGAGGGCTTAATCTACCATATTTTAGCTTGTGTGACCTCTATTTAGTTTTGGTATTATTATAGTTTTGCTTCATAGCATGAAGCTTTAACTTTCCTGAAAGACACTGCAGACAACTGGTGTGATTTCTTTCATATTTAGCCAGACTAAATCATTCCATTCTTGTGGTCCTGCCCATTTTTGTTTTGGGTAATTATTTCTTATTGTTTTAATGTCTTTAATACATACACCAGTTTGTACGGTCTCAGCTGTTGCAACTTTAAGTAGATAGTTTCTTGTCACAAATTGGTGCATTTCATCTAGTTTGTTAAATTTATGGGCATAAAATTCTTCATAACATTTATTTCTTATCTTTTTAATGTCCATGCGAGTAGTGTCTAAAGTCAGGCTTTCATTTCTACAATGGTAGTAACTATAATTTCCATGTTGTATAATGGATCATAGTTTGTGTGTTCTCTGCTCCTTTACTTTTTTTGCCCGAGTTTTTATCAATTTTGTTGATCTTTTAAGAGAACTGGGATTTAGTTTCAGTAATGTCCTCTTGGTTTCTTCTCTGTATTACCAATGTCTTTACTAACCCTTGTTTCTTTCCCCTCAATTTGGCATTGTCTTACTCTTCTTTGGGTTTTCAGAAGTGGAGAATTAGTTCATTGCATTTAGATCCTTTTCTTCTTCTCACACTGATGCGTTAGATTAGGATTCATCCATGTACTGCCTTTCCTGCATCCCACAAATTTGGTTAAGATGATGCATTTTATTTTATGTGCTTTTAAATATTTAATTTCTTTAGAGGCTTATTTTTAGCTTGTATTGTGTAGATGTTTGTGGGTTAACCTTTGGATGCATGGAGCTTTCCATATGTTCTATTTAAATTCTAACACAGCAGCAGAGGGTTTCATATGTTGTTCTTCCTTCCCATTTGTTAAAGTATGCTTTGTAACTTAGGATATAGTATTTATGAGTATTCCATATGATTTTAAAATGAATGTGTGTGCTGTGTGGTGGAGGATTAACAACATAGACTAATAATTTCCCTTTTTTTCCTACTAGTTCTTGCCTCATGTAATGTTGATGCTGTGTGTATGAGGAATATACATTAAGGATTGGGAGCTGACAGCTTTATCATCACTTGATTCCTGAATTGTTTCCTTTTAAGTTTTCTTGAGGTATTCCTGCCTGATTAGTCTGAAGTCAATATAACCACTCCAGGTTCCTTACACATAGCGCTGGACGTGTATCATTCTACATAGCCTGTCATTCAATCTCTATTGTTATCCTACTTTTAAAATGTGTATATATTTAAGTGTTAGAATGTTTAATTGACACAAAAGCAAATGCATAGATAACTTAAAGTGTGATGCCTTGCAGTATGTATAGATTTTGAAGTGGCTGAACTGTGCTAATCTAATAGTTCCACTAGCTCATGTGTCTATGAACACATAGGTTTTCCAGTGAACAATACAATGGTAGTAACTATAATTTCCATGTTGTATAATGGATCTCTTGAAGTCATCCTTCCTATCCAATGGAGATTCTGAATCCTTTGAATGATACCTCCCCCTCTCTCCCATGTATCTATCTTTAAAATGTTTTTCATGTAGAGAACAAAAAGTGCCATTGTCTTTTCTAATGTACTGCCACTTTTGTTTTTCTTGTTTGGTTTGGTTCTTTGAGATGGGGCCAGGCTGTGTGTACGGTGCAGGCTGACTTTCAACTTGTAGCCCTCCTCCTGCATCAGACCCCAGAGTGCTGGAATTATAGGTCTGTACCACTATACTAGGTTTGCTGGGGTTTTTTTTAACTCTTTTAATTGGTATATATTTAGATAATTTACATTTAAAGTGATGAATGATAAATTTGGGTTAATATGAACCATATTGTATCTTATCACAATAGTTTTGCTCTTGTCCGCACTGTAGCAACCTGATAGGGTGTCTGGAGGTAAAACTTAGACACACAGCCAGGTAAAACTGGATGTTCTGTGATTTTTTTTTAACCACATTGCAGCGTTTTACAAGGGACACTTCAGGGTGCTCTTCTTGGCCTCTGCCCAAAGGGTTCTCTGGGTCTGCCTCCTTCACTACTTTGGGTATAGTGCTTTGCTTTGACCTTAGTTGTCCTGGAGTTTTGTTTAAGTTGTCTGCTATTTTTCCATTCTCCTTCTAATCATTTTATGCTGCTCAATTTTCTCTTCCTTTAGGGCATCAGATATACTTGTTTCCGAGAAGTTTTTAGTCATTTCGCTGTTTCCGCGTTATCAATTCACAACTAATCTAAATCTAGTTTTAAGCAATACAGTGCTGTTTTGTGGGCAGTGCAAGTACCTGGCACAGTCCCAGCTCCTCCTGTCCATCTCTTAGAGAATTGCCATCATTCCTTTCCCCACTGAAAGCTATTACCCCACCCAGGATACTGTTGAATTTATCAGTTTGAACAAACATTTTTCTGTCAATAGAGAGAAGAAAAAAATGAATTTTGTTGTACTTTCATAGAACTGTTTTCCAGCACCATGCTCTTTATTGCAGCAGAGTTCTTAAATCTTTTCTGAGGAACATTGGTCAGCAGTTCTTGCAGTGCTATCATGGACACATCTTGGCTGTGCTGGGATGGCCTGATAGCTGCCAAGAGACTAAAGTAAGTAGAAATAATTCGTGGAAGATGAGGCTTATGACCCACTTACACAGAAGGAAGGGGCTCACTGGTACTTGCTAATAGGGAAGGATTCTAAATGAGTATATTCAGGTCCAGTGGCATTACTTGGAGTATATACAAGGGCCATGCATGCTTCAGCAGTACCCCTTGACAAAATCTCTTGAGGGGGCATCCCCAACACTGTGCTCAGCAAGCGCCATTTGTTGGGTCTACTCAACAGTGGCATTGCATGGAAAATCCATGGTGGATACAGCCTCACTCGGCAAAGCTGCAAGGGGTGCATGGTTACCAATAGCACTTACTACAGGGAGAGGGTTTTCTAGGTGAGGCAGTGACATCATGAGCTTATTTTTGTTCTGTTGTGGGATCAGCATCCCAAGGAACACCTAACTTAGCATATAGGCAGGAAGGTGGTTTCTATAGATACTAGTTACCATTTTCTAGCGTCTTTGCATAATGCTCATCTAGACCGTTTGTTGTTTTGACTTGGCCAGAGTCTTGGGGATGCAAATGTTATGCTTTGGGAGTTTGATGCTAAATGTCTTTTTCTTTGAGGCAATTCATCCCATTCTCCATGTGCCTGAATTCCTTTTCAGTCTTATTGTGCCTATCTTTTGCAGTACGGTCTGGGTGTCACAGCAACAGTAGGGATGGTGGTAGATTATGACAAGCCCTGCTAGGGGAACAAGCAAATTGAATGAATCATTTCTTTAGATGACAGGAAAAATCTATTAGCAACAAGCAGAAGCAGGATTGTTTGTCTACAGCTGTAATATGATTTTTTAATTTATGAACTTTAAAATGTATTATGAGAATTATCAGGAATACATACCATGTTATGCTTAGTTAACCAGTCCAGCCTGTCAAACACAGGACATTCCACCAAAGACCTATAATTATCCATTTCCAAATCTACAAAGAAGTTGTCCCATTGTGTTCGTGAAGCTGTTCTCTTTGCATGTATCACGATATTCATTTTTAAATGGCAGGGCTGTTCAATCAAACTCAGAGTGACTCAGGGACTGCTTTGGGCAGACCTTTGTAACAGTTAGCCTTGGGCACTCAATGTGTGAACACTTTCTTTAGAATCTTTTGGCTTTGGATTTGGCAAGGCAGACATAGATAACTCCATCTTGATTTTGACAGCTCTGAAGTTTTCTGAAACTTTCTTTATATTCCTCCTTTGTCTTTGTGATTATCTCTCTGGAGACATAGCTGACCTATCATGCTATAGTTACACTGCTAGTAACTCCCATTTGGTATAGCAGTTCCAGTTGCTGGTCTTACTTCATCCCACAGAAAAGTTCTGTGAGAGGGCGTGAGTGTGAAAAGAAAGAAAGAATACAGCCTCCAAGTCAGGTAGCAAATGTTTGATTCACAGCATCATATGAATTCCTCATAAGTTCAGAAGAGATCACTGCTGCTGTTAGTCTCACCTTTTCTTCTTAAAACATATTAAGGAGATTTTAGGAGTCAGTGACCTTTGAGGATGTGGCTGTGAACTTCACCCAGGAGGAATGGGCTTTGCTGAAGCCTTCCCAGAAGAATCTCCCCAGAGCTGTGATGCAGGAGACCTTCTGGAACCTGGCCTTATAGGTAAGGTGGACCTCATCTTTTGTGTAGAGAGCAAATATTTCTTGCTCACTAGTGTTGTTCAAAATTTTAGAATATGGGTGGGGGGTTTGCTGGTTAGCTCAGTTAAGTGCCTGCTCATGCAAACGCAGTCAGGCACAGGATACTGCAGTTCAATCCCCAGCTCTACCTGCCTTACCAGACCCACCCATAAGGCAGCCTGAGCCAGCCAAAAAAAAAAAAAATCCTTCTCAACTTTTGGGCCGGGGAGATAGCTCAATAGAATCAGTGCTTGAGTTCAATCCCCAGGACTGCAAAAAACAAAAACAAAAACAAAATAATTGGAATATGAAAAACAAACACTTTGGTGAAAAAAATTTAGCATGATCACAATAGAATATGAAACTGGAATTTAGCAATTTTTATATAATACAATAATTTATTATAATTTTCTGGTGTCTGCATTTTAGGTCAAAAATGGCAATACCAGACCATTGAAGAAAAGTATAAAACTCTCAACAGAAATCAAAGGTAATTTCCACAAACAAGAGAAGGCATTGCTCCTCACAAAATTTGGAGTGACAGGAAATATTTGAAAGAATTGTAGAAAACAATCCTAGCTTCAAAATGATTTCCTCTGAGAATTCTTTCCTTGAACTACATACAGATTGAGCATCCTTATTCCAAAACAGTCAAAACCCTAAATGCTGCAACCCTAAACTCTTGAGCACCAATAAGTGATATGTTCTCATGTATGCAAATTTTGTTACATGCCTAAAATTATTGAAAATGTATACTGCTACTTTCAGGTCTTCCAAGTAAGAAATGTGTGAGACATAAATTTTTTGTTTATACTTGGCTTCCATTTCTCAGACAGGAAGTATAGCAGATATTTCAAAATTCAAAACACTTCCTCAGTCATGCTTTATTTTTTTCCCTTAATAGAAAGAGTCTTGCTATGTAACTCAGGCTAGGTTTGAACTATTTAGCCCAGGCTGACTTTGAGCTCATGGCAGTTCTCCTACCTCAGGCTCCTGAGTGCTGGGATTATAGCATTGCCGTGCTCGACCCTCCCATGCATTTTGGATGAGGGATTCTAAACCTGTATGAAATGTAACTTAGATGTTCAGTGTTTGCATTGTAGTTACCTTGGAAAGAGTGCCAGCAGATCCATGTGACTATCAGTGTTTTGATACATAATCTTTTGAGCATTCAAGTCATACACATTCACACAATTCATATAGGGATAAAGCTGACACATGTCCTGATGACATTAAAATATAAACCTAGTACTTATTAGTAAGTGTTAAGTCATTCATAAGCAAGCCCCTTGTCACTCTTCCATTTCTGATATCAAGTACTACAGGGATTCTTTAAACATAAAGTGGACAACATGGAGAAACATTCAGCAAGCCTCCAAATCATAGTGTAAACAAGAAAACTGCTAGGGTAAAATGATGTAAAAGCCACATGTTTAAAGAAGTGGCCAATAATTTTTCACCATTTCCAAGAGATATCATAATTAACTATGGATACAGGCCATCTGAGTATCAGGGATGTGCAGAGAGGCCCCATGAATGTAAAAAATGTGATAACGTTTTAAGTGGCCCTGTGACATTCAAAATCATGAAAAGACACAGAGGAGAGAAACCTTATGCTTGTATGCAATAAAAGAAAACATTTGCTTATTCCACCTACTATTGAAGACATGTACAAATTCACACTGGAGGAAAAACCCTATATATGTCAGCAATGTGGGAAATCCTGCCAGTGTTCCAGTTTCCTTGAAATACATGAAAGAATCCACACCAGAGAGAAACCTTCTGTATGTAAGCACTGTGCAAAAAGCCTTCACTCATGCCAGTACCCTTCAAATACATGTGAAAAACCTTATGTGTATGAGCTATGTGGGAAAGTTTTCTGAGAATACAGCAAAATGCTAAGGCATGGAAAAATTCACAATGGGGACAGACACTGTGTATGTGAGGAATGTGGGAGAGTCTTCAGGAGCTATGGTAACTTGCAAAATCATGTAAGGACTCAGAAACCCTAAATATAGGATGTGGAAGGCTTTTTTATCCTACAGTACTATAGCACAACTGAGAATGCCTAGAGGAGGCGCTCCTATCAGGGTAGATTGAGGAAAGTCTCTTGCCACTGAGTTCCATTCACAGGGTTGAAAGAACACAGTATGGAAGAAATCATTAGTAGAACAGATGTGCAAAAATCTTTAGTTGGTCAACATGCAAGAATGTACACTGGATTGAAACTCTGTGAATGAGAAAAATACAAGAAAGATGTTGGTTGTAACAGTTTTGATGCCCTATAAAAATTTTTCTGTCTTGAAAGCCTATGAATGTAAGTAATATAAAGAACATAATGCCATACCTGATGTGAAGGAAACCTAAAACTTATGTTCTTAATAATCTAGCCATCATTGGTTTTTTGGGGCAGAGGTTGTTTGATCCAGTCAGATAGTAAAATTGTAATTATTTCACTGTCCTGAGGTAGCAGATTGTAGGTATTTCTTACATGGTGCGTACTTTTTTCTTTTTTATATTTTTATAACTGAGAATGTTTTTTTTTTTCCAGTTTTAGGATACATTTACAAAATACCTTTGTTTTGTCTTGATCTAATCTCTGAGGAGCATCATTTGGTGTTGTGTATAACTTTTTCATCAGACATGACCTTATAAATATATGAGGCCGACTGAATTTTTCTCAGCCTTTTTTTCTACTTGTCTATACTGAATGATTTCCTGCATTGCATAGTATACTCTTCTCCATAAATGCACGTGCTTTTCACTTTAGCGTGGGATTACATTTCTAAAAACCTGTAGTAAGAAAATATTAAAATTTGATGAAACAATACACCTAACCCAATCGTCATCACTGGTGTCCCCTACAATATGCTCACATCACTTACAAAAGCCCAGGGCCATGCAGAATCATCTAACAGGTCTGTTACATGAAGAGGTATTATAAATGTCATGTAAATTTTTTCAGTGAGTTGTGTAGGTTCCTTACTTTCATGATCATGTGTGCTTCTGCACAGCATCATGGGGATAAGGGAATACTGGGAACGGAGGAATTACCCATTCTTATGGCACAGAATTTGGCTGGATTTTTGTGTCCTTGGACTTACAAAGTGCAGATTTTCTAAGTGATGGACTAATATATGTGACACAAGAAATCCCTAAACTTAATTGTTTGAGTGGCTCCACTGACCTTTCTTACCATCTTAGAGTAAAAGGTAAGAGAGAAAGGTAAAGACCAATGTTTTCCTGGACATAGGACATTTCTCAGCCTCACACTATAAGGAATCAAAAAGTTTGCCAGGTAGAGAATAAATACCAAGGAACTGTCTGCACAAACACATACAAGATTGGTATGGATAAAAGGAAGTACAGATGGAGGCCGTGGACAGTGAACTTGCAGTCACTGTGGTGAGATTCATAGCTGCTGCTCCCGTCACGGCCCCATGTCGCTAGCACAGGATTTAATGGCACGGCCCACGGTGTCCATGGTACTGTGAGACACCGCTGAAAGCCACAGTGGTACTATTGTCCGAGCTCTCACAGATCACACTTCAGTCACGTCAGTACTGGTTCTAGAGGGCCAAATTTAGTTCTATCCGCTGCATTGAATAGTACAATAACTTGTCCACTTGGTTTTTGGTTATCCCCGGCCTCAAGAGTACAAGAAGCTGAGAAGGGTGGGTTTTGTGCCCGTACTTCAGTGTCTCAGTTCTCAGCCCAACAGAACCCTGCCTCGCGGGTGGAGCCGTTACTGAGATCCCACTTTAGTGACGCTCAGGATTGTCAGGTGGGGAGCTGCGGCGACTGACCGACAGGGCGGCATCCAGGTAAGACATGAAAGTGGGGCTCCTCTGAGACCCCAATAGTTCCTGTGGGGCACAAGCCAGTGACTGCCTCAAGAGCAAGATCCACGCAAGGTAGCCGAGGCGTTGGCTTCACCCAGGAAGTCACGGGAAGCCCGTGTTGACCTAGCATTCAGGAAGCCCAGGGTGAAGTCAACAATAATTCAGAAGGCCTCCCTATCAGTAGGTTCACGTTATATAGTTTCAGATCAAATACTGTCTGAAAATACGAAAAGGGCAAAAAAAAAAAAATGTAAATTTTACATCGTTGGCCATTATGAGCTGCTTTATTCAGTTTGCCTTTCCGTGTCCTCCACGTCACCTTTCCTTCAGCTTGTAGCTGTATGACGTCACTTCCGGGTACAAAACCACAACCGCTTGATTTTTTTTAGGGCTAAGCGTTGACAAAATAGCTCCGGGTCTTTTTAGGTATTCTTAATCCCATTGGGCCTAATGAGTGTACTAAACCCTCACAGAGGGTTTGATGGTGGTGGACCGTTGTCACTGTGCACTCCCCCGCGGGTGTGCGACCGAATCTGACGCTCCGCGGTAGGCGGTTCAGTGCCTGTTCCTGGCCAATCGGCGGTGCTGCGCTGCTAACTGCCCAATCAGGGGCTCTGTTATATGAAGGTACGCGTCGCCGCAAACATCGCGAGATTTTACTTACGACGCCGCCATAAGAATTTCCTGCGCGGGGCCTTGGTCCCCACTGTACATAGCGTCGGGCTTGGGGGCCACGGGGAGGCCCGGGACCCTCAGATCCAGGAATGGTGAGTTCCGCTGGCACCGGGCCCCGCCTGTCTCTCGCCCCGCGGCAGCACTGCCCGGGAGAGGGAGGGTCGGGACCGCGGCCGACTGCGGCTCTGGCTGCGATCTCTGCGGTGCGGAACTGAATGTCGGGGAGGAAAAGCTTCAGACAGTTTCTGTTTCCCTGGCTGACGGAGCTCGGAGTCTTCCGCCGCGGCCTCTCGAGGAGCTGCGACTCCCAGTCCGGTTCCCGGCTTGAGCTTGGTCGGGATGGCTGGAGCCGGGCGGGGCCTCCGCAGTGGGGCGGGAGCAGAGTCAGGCCCGAGGCGCACGCCGGCCCCCTGCGGGGCGGATGCTGGCGTTCCCGGCGTCCTGGCGGATGCTGTCCCTACCCTCCTTCCCGTCGCTCCCTCCCCTTGAGCCAAGATACCTTTCTGTTGGCCAGGTTGGGCTTGAAATTGGACGCCTCCAGTCTCAGCCTTCCTGAGCACTAGGATGACAGGCGCGTTCCACCTGTTCTGGCTTGAGGTTTTTTTGAGAATATGACGAGCTGATGGGTCCTCAGCTCGCTCGTCTGTTGGGGGCTGGTACCACATTTCAGGATGGTGTCCTGAGGCAGGGGAGATAGCTCAGGGGCTTAAGCGCCTGCCTGGCAGACGCAAGATCCTGAGTTTGATACCCCCTTACCACAAAAGAAAATATTCAAATGACAGAACTAAACAAAAAAGGGGATACAGACGAATGTCCATTTTGTATCTGTGTATTCAAAATGGTTAGGATAGATATATAGTTACATTCTCTTAATGAATAGAGGGATCTGTTCTAATAGTGTTTGTAAATAGGATATCATGTCTGCATCTTGTACAGCAAATAACCACTAGAAAGAGAGTATACAATGTGTTAATTACTAAAACTGACCTACCAGTTTGATTTGAAACTGTCTCATTGCTATTTGTTTCTCAGAATTATGGGAAAAAGGAAAAGCAAAAAGCAGGTGACCTAGATGGTCACTTTGGTGATCCAAGATGCTTCCATGGCTATTGGTCTAGTGGCTGTCAGGCCCTGGATCCTGGCAGGCAGTAGGAGTAGAAGGATGGGGCTTTTCAGGGATATTGGGCCAGGAGGAATCTCCTGTTGTACTTTTCACACAAACAGGTTCCCCTTTGGGAGCTTAAGACTTTCCTACCGCACCAAAGGTTCCATTCCTTGCACTCATTAGTGGTACCAGTAATTAGGTGATGATATTGAGAGGATGAGGTGGAACTGATTTCTGGCCGCTGGACTCTCTCAGACTCATGAACTAGGAAAACTCACCCAGTTGAGGTGTCAGAACCACAAATTACCATTCACTTTGGGCAGACATTAGTCACAAAGCAGTGTACAGGCACTGTGGGGCTGATATGAAGAGAAAGGTGACCTCACTTGGTGCTTAAAGCTTTATTCAGACATGTTTGACTTCTAGTTCTATGCCAACTGCCCCAGCATTTGTTATCCTCAAAATAAATAAACATGTTGGGCTTTAGATTTTCAGAATAGATGCTATAAAATATATAATAGGCTAGTTACAGTAGATTTCAAGGGAAAACATTACATTTAGCCTTACATTTTGTTACCATTTTTAATTTTATTCTCAGGCATGGTGCCATACACCAATAATCTCAGCTACTTGGTTTACATCAAAAGGATTTCATACTTCATCCTAGCCTGAGTGATGTCAGAAGAACCTACCTCAGATTTCAAAAAGTGAAAAGGGCTGGGTTAAAGCTCAACACTCCCTAGGTTCAATCCGAGATCAGAAACAAAATTTTATTTACAAGTTTTATTTCTTTTTTACAGTATATACAGTATATGTTCTGTTCTTTTTTGAGGGGTGGGATGCACTCACCTAGAATTCTAAAGCTTAATCTTTTTTTTTCAAAGTTTTATTGATAAACATATAGCAATGAGACAGTTTCAAATCAAATCGAAAGTATAGTTTCAACAAATAATATACTGCATATATTCTTCTTAGTGGTTAATTGCTGTACAAGATGCAGACTTGTGATCCTACTTACAAACACCATTAGAAAAAATCATTCTATTCATTAA
>NW_004524904.1:900865-926189 GCF_000260255.1 Octodon degus
AAGTCTTTCAACTGTTACCCGTGCGATTTGATTTCTGTCCATGAACTCTTTGCCTACCCCTATGTCTTCAAGAGTTCTACCTACTTTCTCTTCCAGGAGATTTAGTGTCTCTGCTTTAATGTTTAGATCTTCTAAAGCTTAATCTTAAGCAGTCTGCTGGAGTAAGAATCTCAGAGAAATAGGCATGGTTGATGTAGACCACCGCAGTTGTACTGGCTGTGTACACTGTTGAGTTGCTAAATCTAGCTACATAGGTAATAGATGTGTTCCCACATGTATCATGTTTTCCTGTTCAGAACACTTACAGTACCCTAGTACCACAGGAGTTTTTCAGAATGTAATAGGTAGCTCTTAAATGTAGTTATCATAATGAAGTTTTGGTTCTTTTGAACAATGTCTTTTCAACTCCCTCCATTTCACTTTAATTTATTTCTTTTTTACCGTGGGTTTTTCTCCTTTTCTCTATACTCTTTCACTCCGTCCTTTTCTCAGTGTGTACAAGTGTAGTATTAAATGTTTACATTGATTATGTGGGTTAGCTTTCCTGTTGCTTGGACGAAATGCCTAGCAACACGATGGAAGAGAGGAATGCATGGCTTGTTTGTCTCCAGCTTCAGAGGTCTGAGTCATGCAGAAACATGATGGTGGGTGTGGGGGGCATAGTTGCCCACTTCCTGGAGTTGGGAAGCAGCCAGAAAACCAGGCTGGGGACCTGTCCCCGTGGTTGTGGCCCATGACCAACCTAATACTGGAGTGTGCTTTGCTGTCTGCGAAGCATGCTGCATTCACTGAAGTTGACAGTCGTGATCAGCAATTACTAGGTGTCGAAGCACTTGGAGTAAGAGGTACTGTATCATATTTGTATTTTCTGCTTTTTTTTTTAGTTGTGAATTTTTAAGTTTTCATCTTCTGCCTTTGAGCATTTTACATGATTCTATTTTTACTCCTCCATGACTAGGTGTGCTTGTTTCTTAAAATTGTTTTAGTGATTGCCCCAGTGTTAGAAAAATCTGCTTGCAGTGAGTATAAATCAAGTTTAAACCAACGGTGTAATGTTTCAGGGGCAGTGCCAGTACTGCAGAAATGTTCCAATCACGTTCTCTTCCCATTCCGTATGTACTTGCTGTCGCTGAACTTTTGATGAGGAGCTGTAACCATCTGGTGCATTGTTGATGCCATCAGCTTACACAAATGCTTGTCTGTTAATGAAGACAGGAAGAATGCTTGTCCATTGTATTCTTTTCATCAGAGTTCTTATTTGCTTCTTTCCACCATTCTTGCATGGCAAGTATACTAGAGACACTTTCAGTTTTCTTTCCCTTCTTCAGGCTGCAAGACTACTGCCTCATCTGCTTGTTAGCTGTGTGGGATTTTTAGAAATTGAGACAAGGTTTCACTATGTATCTTTGTGTTGGTTGATTCTGTGTTCTGCTTTCTGAAATCTGCCCTGGAAACCCTACAGTCATGTTCTCCTTTAATCTGTACTTTTCACTTGCATGATTACTGTTTATCTTTGTCAATAATTTCTAATTCTTCATTGATGCTATTCTGTGGATACATACTTTTCCTGTTTTCCCTTTATTTTTTCACTGTGAGTGCCACTTTCCCTTTGAACATAGATAAGAGAATTGCTTAGAAGACTTCATATCATAAGGTTTGTGTCTGAGGTTCCTTGGAAATTGTTTCTCTCAATTCGTTTTTCCAATGGTGAGCCGTATTTCCCTGGTTCTGTGTATTTGTGGTGGGTTGTAATTGTCAAGATAACATTTGAGTAGTCTACTCAGGTAACTTTAGCAATGAGAGTCACTTTCCAATGCTAAGTTGCAAAGATAAGAGCAGTTGAAATTGGGATTTTCAGTTGGTCCTCCAACTAGTCGGGCTTTTGAGAAATAGTTTGCTTGCTTATTGGCCGGCCTGCCTGCTGGCCTGTCTGCCTGCTTTCCTTTTCCTTTTTTCCTCCTTTCCTTTCCTTTCCTTTCCTTTCCTTTCCCTCCCTGTCTCCCTGTCTCCCTGTCACCCTGTCACCCTGTCTCCCTGTCTCCCTGTCTCCCTGTCTCCCTGTCTCCCTGTCTCCCTGTCTCCCTACAGAACATTTGGTAAAAGAATAATTTTTAGAATGCCTTTCTCTCCTCCACTGTCAGAAGCAGCAGATTTTGTCGTATCATCACAATGGAAACATGGTAGGGCTCCTGGAAATAAAACTCACAAATGTGCAGAGCCTGCTAAAATGGGCCTTCCTGGAGGTTTTCTGTCTCCAGGTTTTCTTCTCCCAGCCTTCAGCAGTTCATCAGGGCCACCTCAGGTTTCCCTGCCCTTGTTCTGCTTCTGGGCTTCTGCTGTAGTGATCTGTGCTGCTCTGTCTGCCACTCTGTCTCAGTGTGTTGAAAGTGGATTACACCTTGCCCTTGCTTGTCTGAGTTCAGAAGCATTTTTGTGTTACAATTGTGTTGGGTTTGTTTAGTGCTGTCTTCTGGGGGAAAAGCACTGCCCTCCTCTGTGTCTGTCAACACTGTGTGGAAAAGTAGAAATGTGTGACTCTGTTTCTTGAGTTGGTGACGTTTTGCCCTCAGTGCTTCTTTTCCCTTATGACACACATGGGAAGCCCTGAAGGAGAATAAGATATGCCAGACTTCTAAGGGTGTGAATTCCTGCCGCATCTCTTTCTGTCTGAGTAAACTTGGCTCCTCAGGAGGCCCTCCTGACTCTGGTACGGCCTCCGCAACATAAGCAGTAATTCAGTGTGTGCTCCCAGTCTTTGGTCCTTCCCATCCTCGCATCAGTATCTGTCCTCAGCAGACCACCTCCACAGGGAGCAGCCCCAGTTGGCAGTGTGAGCGGGCTGTGTGGGCACCAGCCAGCTACTGCATCTGCCTACCTCACTCCAGCTTTCTATCCCACCCTTCCTCCCAAAGGCCACCTGCGCACTGTCCCCTGCTTGCTGGGTGTCTGGAGGTCTCTGGCTGTGATATGTGCTGCTCTGTTTATCACTGCCAGATCTTTGAATTACCACTCACACTGCCAGGTTACAAGGAGACAACATACAGTAATGATATTAATATGTTGTTTCCCAATGCAACCTTTAAATTATTTATGATGTTTATTTTCAAAAGAGTATAAAGTTTGTGACTAAAAATTTTATTTATTATAAATATTTCTGACACCCTCATTCAGAGTCAGAGCAGAGCCTTCGTGCCCAGTCGGAGTCATCTGTGGGCTGCCCCATCGTAGGCCACATCTTGATTCTTGACTGCTTTTCTGTCCTCACCACACATGGTATTTCACTTGGCACCGTCCTTTAGCCACAGCCCAACTCTCAGTAAGTGTGCGTGGAAAGAAACCCTGCCACATGCTCCTTCCCCTCTGTGTGCTCTGCACCTGCTGCCTGAAGTAGGCCAGCTGCCATCCTCCTCCATTCAGTGGGCGCAGTGCCAGCTTCCTCAGGCTTACTCTTCGGTGCCATTCCAAACAGTGCTTCTGTCTCAGGTAAAAAGGCAGTGCGTTCTGTAGACATTGGCTGTTATGTATGTTGTTGTCAGGTTCAGAGTATGAGCATTGGCAGTGGCCTGCATCTGCTTGAGCTCCGGGCACGACTGTTTTCTTGCTTCCTGTGGTCCCCAACACTCTTTTCCATACTTGGGTCTTTCCTCCAGAAGGCCATGGATATTGTTTGGTGTATGATGTTTTATCTTGAGTTAGATTTATTTTGATAATTTTTCAGTCTTGTTTTACCTGTTCTGCTTCACATGCTAACCCTTTTATGTTGGATGTAGTACAGGTATTTGTCTTGAACTTTTGTTTTTTTACCTCCTTAGTTTTTATAGATTTAAATATTATGGGTTATTCAAAACTTATTTAATGGTGGCTTCTCAAAGTGTTTGGATTTTATTTTTCCTATTTTAGTATTAGGTGATTTTTGTCCTGCGGTGTAGGATATACAATCATGTTCCAGGCCCGTTCCCATTTGTCCCTGCCTCATGTGTGATTGTGGTTTCTGGCACTGTTTGTTGTACATTTGGCAGAACATTTACCTCACATGTACACAGCCTTGCATTCAAGCCCCAGGACTGCAGAGCAAAACACAAAGAGTGCAGGAACACAAAAAGTGTCCCAAAGAGTA
The DNA here is from genome assembly GCF_000260255.1 of Octodon degus. NCBI lineage: Eukaryota > Metazoa > Chordata > Mammalia > Rodentia > Octodontidae > Octodon > Octodon degus. The sequence continues at coordinate 904,983 of NW_004524904.1, forward strand.
TAGTTTCAAATTGTATACATAATTGTATGTAGTTTTATATACTAGACAGAGTTATTTTTCTCCAGGGATTTAAACATTTTTCAACTTTTATTATACTTCATAAATTTGCTAAAGTGTTTACTAGCGAAAGGTATAAAGTTACACATCTTTGTGAGACCTGACACCTTGGTGACACTGACTCTTCCATCCAAGGTCCATCTTCTTCCTGCTTCATTGTCCTTTGACATTCTCCAGTAAAAAACTGTGAGGTTTTCCACTAGAATAGTGAATTATTCCACATGAGTCATAGCATTTGAGATTGTTATGTAGAAGCACAGGCACATGGGTGAAACGTCTCAGTGCAGTCACAGGATGTGCTTGATCTCCTCAGTGACCAGAAGTGATAAGGAGTGAAGCATAGTATCTGTCACACTGCCCACTACAGTCTTAGTTTGGGAGCCTATTGGCTCACTATGATAAATTTATCAGAAAATAGCAAATGTAGGGCCTGCCAAATAGCTCAGTGGATTAAAGTGCCTGCAAGTAGGTGAAGGGGCTGGGAGTTCGATCCCCGGGCCTACCATGCCAGCCTTGTCCCAGGGGCACACTGAGACCGCAATTGAGACTGGGCGTGGTGGTGTGCACCTGTTATCTCAGCTCTTGGGAGGCTGTAAACAGAAGGATCACTATGAGTCCTATCTAGTAGTGAGACTCTGAATACCCTGTAGGCCCTTCCTTAAAATACCAAAATAAATAACTAAAAAATTCACAGGGACAAAGGGAGTTTAATAAGTAGCATGTTGTTGTCATACACCAGGAACCTCAGACACCTCTCCATGGTAAATTCATTGAGGGCCATCCCAATAGCATTTTCACGTAACAGCATTGATCAGATTTTTAACAGCTACAACAAAATCTGACTTTGTTCTCAGCAGTTTCTAATTTTAACAATCTCTGAATTGCCAGTGTTATCCCACTCTTCTATAATAAGCAGTAGAACTCTGTTAAGAGGTGTACTACAGACCCTGTTGACAAAGGGACTTGGAATGTCCCAAGAATTATGTGCTTGGTTGTTTTCTGTTTCTTTTCCAAGTGGTTCTGATCAGGTAGCAGAATTGCTGTATGAGAGAAGATGTACGTGTAAATGGAAAGTGAGAGTGACAAACAGGAATGGAGAGAATTTGGAGAACATGGCACCATAGGAACGTGAGGTGAGGAGACTCTGTATCTCCAGTGCCATGAGTCTCACCCTTTCTCCTTTAATCTACGGGGTGATGTAGGAGTCTGTGACCTTTGAGGATGTGGCTGTGAACTTTACCCTGGAAGAGTGGGCTTTGCTAGATCCTTCACAAAAGAGGCTCTACAGAGATGTGATACAAGAAACCTTCTGGAACCTGGCTGCTATAGGTATGGTGACTTTGCTCCTTTACTTAGTCTACTGGGGACCAAGTGTTTCTTACTGATCAGTGCTGTTCCATGAATCAGAACATGAAAAGGGAACATTTTGGTAAATGGACTATGATAGTAGTAGTATTATACCATTAGCCTAGCTAGAATATCTTTTTCTGTGATTTTGTATAGTCAACATTAGTCATGTGTATTAATAATTGTTTTCCTCACTCTATCTTTTAGGAAATAATTGGGAGGAGCAGAACATTGCAGATGAATATGAAAATTCAAGGAGAAATCTAAGGTAATTTGCACTTACAAAACAAACCAAAATCCCTCAAGAACCATGGAGTGACTGAAAATACTGAAAGCAAGCAAATAAATGATACTGATGAGGCCAGATTGAAAGTTTTGTAAGCTCCAAAATATTTCTCCAAAGTGCATACAGGTTTTCACACATAATTGGAAAATCCAAAACTCAAAGCATCCCAATACTAAAAATATCTGAAGTACCACCAGAATGCCCTCAGTCATACTATCTGGTGCTTCATTATTCATAGACATTGTTCTCATGCTCAGAATTGTACAGAATATTGTCTGAAATTGCCTTCAGTGCTTGGGTATAAGGTGTATAAGAACAAAGTGTACTTTGCACTTAGACCCATTTGAACATATCCCATTATATATACACAAATATGTTGATAATCAAAAATGCATTGGATCCCAAGCCTTTTACATAGAGAATGTCAAGTGCATGTAAATGTGAGATAGGCTTTCAGACTTTGCAAAATAGTTAACTTGGAAATGGTATGGAAACCCAATAGCAGTGCTGGCAGACCATGGTGTTAGCAGCAGGCTAACCACTGTGCCAGCTGTCTGTATTGTTGAAAGCTCTAAATGGTTCCTGCCTCTGCCCTTTATAAATACCTTGCGTTGCTCATAGCTGCCCTTGAGTCATACAGAGTACTCCATTCATTTTCAAAAGTCCTTATCAGCATAAAACCAGCATTTCTCCCAGTAAATCATTAATAAACACATCCTTAGTAACGTGCTTCTCGTTTTTTACAGAAGTCAAGTGGTAGAGAGTTTCTGTGAATATAAAGAAAGTAGTCAATGTGGGGAAATCTTCAGCCCGCTTCCAGATCCTATTGTGAACACGAAAACTTTTCCTGGAGTAAAGCTAGGTGAAAGTCATGTCTGTGGAAATGTCCTTATTGTTCCTTCATTCCTAAATTTGTCCCTCAGGGAGGACACTGAGCAGGAACCATATGTGTATGAGGAATATGGAGAGATGTTGGATAAATTTGAGGAACATGGGAACGCCTTCCGTTTTCCCCAGTGGTTTCACATGTTTGAAAGGACTCCAGCTGGAGAGAAACCCTATGAAAGTGAACCATGTGATAACTTTAGTTGTCTCAATTCTCTTCAAAACCATGAAAAGATTCTCTGTGGAGAGAAACAACATGAATATAAGCAATGTGGGACACTCTTCAGGAGTCACAGTTATGTAGGTAAGCAATGTAGGAACACCTTCACAAGTCTTGGGCACAAGCAGAGACCCACCATAGCTCACACTGGTGATAGACCCTTTAAGTTTCAGGTGCCTGGTAAGGCCTTTGATGGTTCCAGTTCGTTTCTCATATACGAAAGAAATCACACTAGAGAGAAACATTATGAATGTAACCAATGTGGGAAAACTTTCACTTTTTCTAGTTCTTTTCGAAGACATGTACGAACTCACAGTGGAGAGAAACCCTACATATGTAAGCTATGTGACAAGGCCTTCAGTTGTTCCAGGTCTCTTCAAAGACATGAAGAAGCTCACAATGGAAGGAAACGTTATGTTTGTAAGCAATGTGGGAAAACTTTTAGTTCTACTAGTTACATTCGAATACATGAAAAATCTCACACTGGAGAAAAACCTTATGTATGTAAGCAGTGTGGGAAACCCTACCACATTCCCAGATCTCTCAGAAAACATGAAATAACTCATACTGGAGAGAAACCCTTTGTATGTGGGCAATGTGGAAAAGCTTTCCATTGGTCCAATTATCTTCGCGTGCATGAAAGAGTTCACACTGGAGAGAAACCCTATATATGCAAATATTGTGGGAAAGCTTTTAGTTCTTCCAGTTATATAAAAATACATGAAAGAACTCATACTGGAGAGAAGCCCTATGTGTGTAAGCAGTGTGGGAAATCCTACTGTGATTCCCGTTCCTTAAGAAGACATGAAAGAAGTCATACTAGAAAGAAATCTGGCATACGTAAGGTAGGAAGGCCTCCAATCTGTACAGTTCCCTTCACAAATGTGAAAGAACTGGCCCTAGAGAGCAATGTTAAATACAGAAAGGGAGAAGATCTCATTAACACAGGACCTTTCTAGGAACAAGGGAATGCATATAAAGAGAACTGTAAGTATGTAGGGTGTAGGAATGTGGCTAGTCCTTTGGTTCCACACTGATACGAAACTACAAAATGTGAGAGAGATTACTCGAAGAGATGCGGAGAAGTCTTCAAATGATCCCCATGTAAAAACTCACCCTAGGTCAGAATTCCATGAATGTGACAAACCCATATGATCTGCCAGTTGTAAAGAATTCAGAATCCTGTGAAGAGTGCTCATGTATGTAGTAGAATTTTGTAAATGAGAGTAATATAATGAGGCTGATGTAAATTAATTTGTGTATAGTACTCAAAAGACTCACCTGGAGCAAATGTACTGAAAGTTATACATGTATTATGATGAGCAGTAACTCATTCTTATGGAAGATCTCTGGCTATGTATATGTTTTAAGATTATTTTTTGAGACAGGACCTTGCTGTTTGTAAGGCTGGCCTCAATCTGCCTATCACAGCCTCCATAACTGAAATTACAGACATGTTCCATTGTGCCCTTTTTTAAAAATGTAATTGTTCTTGAAAACAAAAAAAAGTGACATAACAAGTTCGTGTAAGCAATATGGTGTAACTTTAATAGGTAATACTACTAGGCTTAAGCTTCATGTCATTTTTTAAAATAATGTAGTTAATTGCCTATTGAAACATGGAGTTTTAAACTGTTGGGTTTTTCCTACTGGCCTGATATGGCTGTTTTTGAACTCTGAGTGTGTATTTTGTGTGTGTGTGTGTGTGTGTGTGTGTGTAACTTTATATTTCATGCATAAGTTGCTTTTGTAGGTGATTTTTACACTTCTTGCTTTTGATGTACTTTTTTTATGTTTCTGTACGTATTTTTTAGTTTATGATTTCATACATCCTATAGAATAGCGTTATCATGTTCATTTACTGAGACAAGAGCTACAAATATCACATTGTAATATATTAGAGAAAGATTATACATTTATAACATTTTTCATTTACTATTGAAAAATATCCCTTGCTTATAACTGTAGGTGTGTCTTTCCCCATGAAAATTTTTACTTTTCATGTGTATAGTCTTATAACTTGTGTTTTGATTTGTAATTTTTTTCACTCATCATACCAAAAAGTGCAGTGTGCTGGTATGACTGATGTCTTGCGTGTACACTGGGTTATGCCTGTTGTTGTGTATGGCGTGAGGTCCTAGCATAATAAATCTGTCCATGCACCATCATCACTGCCTCTGTGGTTTATCAGTAAGCGCAGTCTCCATTTTTGGTGGGATTTGCATGGTTGCTGTTTAGTTCAGTAAGACTTTTCCCAGTAAGATGCACCAGGGTGTGAAAATCAGTTGTCTTTTTTTTTTTTTTTTTGGTGGTACTGGGAATAAAACTCAGGTCCTTATGCTTGCCAGGCAGGCTTTTAGTTCTGTCTTTTAGTTCTTAACTATGATAATTATCATAGTTCTCATCTTGAAGGCCGTAATAATAGAGTAAAGGGAAAGCTAATTTATGAAAAGTACCAGTCAGTCACATTATGGGCCAGAGGGAATTTTACTCATTTGTGTGCTCCATCAACTTTAGATAAACATAGGTAAGATTTCTTAGTATCTTTCTTTATCTCTGTTTTCTTTAAATAACTGAGAAACATTGTCTGATCTTCAGGATATGTGGCGTGACTTTGTGAGACTTGCTTGTGTTGTGTGAGGCCTGCCCTGCCTTTCCTTACCTATTTTAGGCCTTTATGACTTGTTACCTAAGCGAGGAAGTATTCCTAAAGTGTAGTGAGTTCTTAAAAGTATAGATGCTTTCCACCCTGAATGGGGCTACATTTTGATAAACTCATTGTAATGTCAAGACTTAGAGATACAGTGTAGAGCCATCCCACTGGTGCAGTAGGCTTAGGCCACTCAGCTTTGCCCACACTTGGGCAGAATCATCTACTGCAGTGTCTTCTCAGTGATATGTGCTGACTGTAGAATTTTACACTAAGCGTGTGGCAGACCAGAATAGCTCACTGTCCACCTATCCTCATGAGAGGGCATGATCGCAAATTAGGCCTGATGTTGTATGCTAGTAACCACAGGCTTAGGCAGAAGGATTGCTGTGAGTTCAGTGCAAGGCCAGCCTGAACTATAAAGTGTAACCCTGCTTCAACACTCTCCACACAGTCCAGGTGCCGCTGAGCAGTGTATTCAAGGTGAGGTGTCAGTGCATGGAAGGTCGGTGCATGAATGAAGACATCATCACTCATTGTTTCCCATATCCAGTTGCTGGAGTCCTGCATCAGCAGCTGCTCACATGTTAGGGTAGGGAGAAGGGGCACCGCTGGTAGTCTGGCCTGGTGGGTTGGCTGCCATGATTCTGTATATAGAAGTCCATCTTCTTTGTAATGACAAACACTACAGTGCATGTGATTGTGATCTTGAGTTTACACCTGTGACTCTGGAACTTGAGATTTCTCAATTCCTTGGGCTACGAGTGTCTTAGATGAGTCTGGTTGACATCATTTGAGGACTTTCAACTCCCTGTGATACAAGGTGGGATCATCATTTGCTGGGCATCATGTGTCGGTCCCATGCATTTTGAGAAGGGTTATTGTCTTGTGTACAGCTCCGTCCTGTTGTGTTTCTCCGTGAGGGGAATGAGATCTGTACTAATCCACAGTGACTTCCCACTGACACTCCAAAGGAAGTCTTGGGGTGTTACAGTTACTTAACCAAGTAATTACTGAAGTGAACAGCATCTTGAATTATACCCAAATTTAATGGAAAGGGGGCTGTATTTGACATCTCAGGGTGAAATACATTTACTGTTTCTGTATGAAGTAGCAGGGACACTATTTCAGTGGTCCATAAAGCCCCCATCCCAACTGTTCTTTCCACAGGTGTCACTTATGTGTGCTTATAACATGTTGCAGAAGGTGGGGAGAAATAACTGCTTGTGTAATATTAAAAGAAATTTGATTTTCATCCATTTCATTTGTGAGTTATGTTTCATTCTTTTTATATTACATGACTTTAAGTATTGTTCGTAACTCAATGTGATCCTCTTTCATTTTCCTGAATGTTTTCCTCTTACAGAGAGTAAAATAACCTGCAGGAAACACAAACCTTTGAAAAAATCACGTACCTCATAGTGACAAATCTGTTCATGTCAGCTACTAACCTGTCAACATGCATTCTTACCCTGTTGCAAATGTTGACAACCCAAGTATTGTGTTTTTATGCAGTACTTCAAATTTGAGATTAATTTTCTTTTAGTAGCACTTGTATCAATATTACATGACATTAGGTATGAATGTGATACATGGTTTTGTAACAAAAATACTTCAATTTTATTAATATGCAAATTACTTATTTTGAGATGTGCATGTTTTGTGCCTGCTGTTTCTTATAAAGCAAGATCAAAAATGGAAATGAGAAATCCTACTCGGTTAAAGGAACTGAAGTTGAAAGAAGAGACCTACCCAGGGTTCCTGCAGTTCATTTCTTGGCCGTGAGATTAGTACCTGTTCCCTTACAAGCTCACAAACTTTTGTTACGCAGTACTTGCAGTGTGAAGTGTTAATGTAAGTTACCCTTCCTCTCCATGTCCTGCTCTCTGCTCAAGTCCTGTAGTTCTTTTGAATGTCTTACATGGTGTCAAGGGAAGATGATGGGTTAAAAAGTATTACAAGAAGGATACTTGTTAAAAAAAAAGTTTCTAAAATTTTATGAATGCCACAATCAGATGTAAATTCATTCTTGAAATGACTAAGGAACAAGCTGCTCAGATGTAGGAAGGAGAACACCAGGAATTTTTCAAGACTCAGGTGGTAAAGAAGTTTGGATAACGGTGTCCATCGTGGGCCTGTTTTGGGGAGAAGCCTGCACCACGTACAAAACTTCTACAGTGAGGGGACCACATGTGCTTGCTTGCTGCGGACTATCTCTGATGACACCAGCTTTTCCTGTGTAATGTCTCTTGCGGCCTCTGTCTTTTGAATACACTTTCTGTATTTGTAGAAGAAATGTACATGGGTATCATATGTAAGCTGTATTAGTGGAAATAAACTTTAATTAAATTTTGTAGAAAAATTGCATAAAATGCTGCTTCTGGGAAAGACAGTCTTTTAGATGTGTCATGTTATAGGATTTAGCTGTGTTCATTCCTTCAGCGGAATGAGCATCATATTAGATACATATGCCAAAGGCAGCATCTGTCACCACAGAGTTGCTATGTGGATAAAGACTGTGCTTGTTAAGCAGATTTTTTTTTTTCCCACTTTTACTGCTACCAGCTTTGTTTTATTTTTACTGTTTTGGAACAGGGAATCAAACTCAGGAACTCCTGCTTACCAGGAAGGTACCATGCCACTGAGCTATATCCCTGGCCCCTTGATTTTTAAAATTGTAGTCCTTTGTTTTGTGGTGCTCATAAAATCCATTTTAATTTATGCAAACACTCGTCTTTCTCAGTACCCGTTTTCTCTAGCATTCTAAAATAAAGCCTCCCTCATTCATTGATCTTTGCTAGTCAGGAATCCAGTCTTGGCATAGGTAAATTGTGAGCTTGCCTCTTTGCTCTCTGGTTCCTACTAAATTGTGTCCCCCATGAGTTTTGACTTTGAAGCTCTGCTATGCAGTGTGATAGAATTTGCAGGTGAGGCTGTGTGAGGTCCCTGCAGCCAAGTCTTGCTCTCCCTGTTGCTGAGAAACAATAGCCAATATTCCTCAACTCCTGAAGAGGAAAGGTTTACTTTGCTGAAGTTTCAGCAGTTTCATCCACTTCTGAGCTGGGAGGCTCAGAGACGCTATGATGGGAGAGCCTGCCATGGAGGGAAGCTGCTCTTGTGGCCGCCAGGAAGCAGAATGTGAAGGGAGCAGCCAGGGAGGGAGGCAGAATACCTGGTCATATCTGTTGTGACCCACCTTGAGCAGCAGGACCACTGCATGCTTCGTGCACTCAGCCGCTGGCCTCATTGGTGCATGCACACCTGGAACCCGACGCCTTCCAGAGCCCCATCTGGAGTGCAGCGGAATTTTGAGGACTTCCTAGATGTAAACCCTAGTGAGTTACATGAATGCACAAGGGAGGGCCTTACTGCTTTGAGAGAATGTAGCACACAGGCCAGGAAGATGGCTGTTCCTAGAAGCTGTAATAACAACAGCCAGCTGCTTGGCTTTGCAGGCTGCAGAACTGATAAACTGTCTTTCATGAGTGTACCTGCCATCGTATTCTGTATTAAAATTAGCAAAGACATTCTTCCAGCCTAATTTCTCCCACAGTAGCCACACTGTTCTGTGGTTATTGTATATCGGTTTCACAAGGCTGAAAACCCTTTGCTGAGTCATGTACACTAAAGGCTACTTGACTTTTACATTAATCTGATATCATCTAAATGATATGCAAGCCGGGGAAATGGCTTAGTGGCATAAGCACCTGCCTGTCATTTCTTGTTGCTGAGACAAAATACCCTCACCCAAAGTTAAGAGGGAAAAGGTTTAGTTTACACTATAGAGGTTTGAGTCCATAATCAGCTGGCTCCAAGGTAAGGTGGCATGGCAGAGGGACATTACAGACCATAGTTCATGGAGCCCACAAGGTACCAAAAGCAGCATGTTAGGAGGCTTAACATCATCTTTCTTCCCCTCTTATACTCTTTCTACACAACTGGGATTAGAGCAGTGTCAAACCAGTGACTGAACTGATTTAGTAACCAGCTGTAATTCTAGCACTCAGTCCTACTACCACCCATGAATCAGTCACGTACTCGAGGTCTAGGAACCTCTGAAAGAACCCTGCCTGAGGCTTTGAGGGGGTCATCTAGGCACAAACCATAACAGATGCTAACACACAAAGCGTTTATTTACGAGCTTTTAAAAAGTCACACTGCATGGTCTTTTATAGTTCCTGGCAATTCTTACCCCTAAATTTGCCTTCCCAAAGTAGGAGTACAGGTTGTAACTAGGTAACAAATGTAGAGAAATCCAGTCACTGCCATCCTGTTGTGCTTTCGTGGCTCCCAGACATTTCATCTTGGGTTCATAAGGCCCAACAGCCACAGTTCTGCCCATGACCCCCGTCACATTCTGCAGCCCTGCTCCTGACAGGACCACGACTCCCTGCATTTCTGAAACCTATCCCCAGCAAGAGCTACAACTCCTCACTGAACTTTTACCCTCACAAAGTACACATCTCAGAGGAGATCCTAGTAGGTCTCAGTTGATTTGAAAAGCTCTTGCCCCAGGTTTCAAGAATTTCCCATTGTACTAGAAGACATGGCTGGCCAGAAGTTTGTACATTTTATCTTGGCTTTATTAATCAAGGCCTCCAGTGGAGGTAAAAACAACCAGTTTGGAAACAGTAACCCCCCACTAACAAATGCAAAGACAAGCCATCACTACTCATATCTAATTTTTCTAGTTGAATGGAAGAAAAGACAAATGTTTTTATATGTCACTTTCCAGCAAATAGAAGTTTTGGTAATACAGCCATGCTTTGTTTAATGACAGCTTGTTCCTGAAACTAGGTCCTTAGTGAACTAAGTGAAGAATATAGTGTGCAGTATAATATTCAGGATGAGGAGAGCATCAAAGTAATCTCTAACTCAATTCTTTTAGTTGCACACTGTTGCGTGCAGGACTGTGATGAGTAACAACACAAACTCCTTGCTGTGTAGGTGGTCCACAGAAAGTGCAGAAGAGACCACCACAATGTCGCACTGTTTGTTCCTGCATTGGAGGTCCGAGTGTGGGTTGCAAGTCTGAACATCTGTTGAACAAGTAGAAGTAGGTTGTTAGATGACAAATATGTATTTTGAAACAACCAGTTTAGAATGACCCAAAAGCCATTGGCCAAAATGGGGAATTTAAACCCCAATAAACTCACCCGACATGAGCCAAGTAGCTGTGTGGTCAGTAGGCTGCTGCTTGTGCTCGGCCCGCAGCCTGAGAAGGTATGAGTAGCCTGGCTAAAGCTATCCCAAAGGAGCTTCTCGGACTGCTGCATGAAAGCAGAGTGCCGCGCTGTCGTAAAAGTCAGCTGTTCTTAAGTCACAGGTAGCTAAAACCTCTAAGGAGCTGTGGAGTAGTAAACGTTTATTCCTGAGCAAATCACAGCTGATCTCTAAATACACCCCGGTGTTTCTCACCTTTGGAAGTCTCAATCTGAACTTTCCTGTCAAAACACAATTAAAGAACTTCGAGCTTCAGATTGGCTTGTAAAGAAGCAGCACATCTCAAGGCCCAGAGGGGCGGATATAAACTCCCAGGTGAGTCTATGAGACTCCAAGATAAAGCAAAGGAAAAAAGTGGCCTCATTTCTCTGCAGGGCGGATGTAAATCTGCAGAGGAATACTGCCTAGAAGGTATTGTCTTATCCAAAATGGAAATCTCTCTGGCCAACCTGAATGCTGAGTTTTACGGGAAGGCCTTTTGTGCCTTACATTATTATGGTGCCAAAGACACTGCTCATGTGCCCCCCATAAAATCCTCACTGCAACATGTCCACTTAGTATGTATCTTCTAGATGGTACTGAAACCACATTTTGGAATAAAGGTGATTATAAGAGAAAGATAAGGCAATCCAGTGAACACTACAGCAAAGTGAATACTAGGAAGTTGTTGCATCCGTGTCTCTTCTCACACCTCAGCAATAACGGAATTGCTGTCCTTTTAATAACATCATTCCACTCATGAAGGAGAACCCCTCATGTCTTCTTTATCACTGAAGAGTCTCTGCTCACAATTCTGTAACATTATTCTGTTTCCTACACATACTATTTAAAGAACATATCAAGTCTCAGTGATCTCTCAGTTTGAAATCTGACCTAAGCAGAGGAAAACATCCAACACCGTATGGGTGTCTCTGATTGCCAAGTCCTGCCCAGCTGGACTGTCTCATAAATCTGTAATTAACATTTGATTTAATGGGAACTTTGGGAACCCCAGCCTACCAAAGGTCATTATTTCAGGGAAGATTTCCTTGAATAAGATCACCGACAGCAGTGTGGCCAGTGCACTACAGGCATCAACATGGACAAGAAGCACTCATTTAAGGACAGCTCTACTGCTGCACATGGGAGATTGGGGACAGGGGTTCCACAGGACATCGAGCTGCAAGAAGTTTAGAGACTTACGATGATCTTCCAAAAGAGGGCATGACTGTATTTGGATATATGCAGACTTGGGTACATGCATAAATGTAGATTTTGGTACATGAAAAAATAAGACATCCCCCGAAAATAAGCCATATTGTGTCTTTTGAGATAAAAATTAATATAAGATTCGGTCCTATTTTCAGGGAAATATGATAATCCAAACTCAGATTGTTCTGGAAGTCTCCTCTCCAGTCCTCTTCTTTGAAGCAACTCTGTTCTCATTCACCAACTTCATACCAAAGACTGAACCCTTTTCTTCGATGCCTTTCTTCCAAGCAGTTTCTTACTCCTAAAGACAGAAACCCCTGTCTTATGCCCCAAGTTCCCATTTAACATTGCTGTAACCCGTGAGAATGGGTGGGAAATACTTCATCCCTGGGACCCAGTCCTTCCACGTCTGGGCCAAGTTGTGCATTTAAAGCAGCGATATTTCTCCACTGATGGTGCCACATGTCTCAGTCTGCGTGCAGCACAATGTCAGTGTGCATCTAGGAACTCTTTAGTGAGTGTTCCCTGTATTCAGGACACTTTCCACATGCAAGATTCCTCTTACAATCCCCCAGAGGTGTCTGAGCCTATGACTCTCCCACTCCCAGGATAATTTTTCTTAGATGTTTTTTATGGGACTGAGGATTTCTTTTTTTAATTTTTTAGATTGGTGATTCATTCCAATAATAAATATTTGTATATTATCTCATTTTATGTTGCTATACTGTGTTTCTTGTAAGGAATGCAAATTTATTTCTTATGATTAACAAGTTTGTAAATTATAAAAAGCATTGATGGAAACTGATGAGGGGATCTTGCTGCTGTTCTATGGGGGACAGTGACCCTGCAGGACATAGAAAGGGCAGTAAATGGGAGGGATGCTATGATATAACACAAATATGTCAGGGAGGAGCCACTGACCTCCACATTACTATCATTACCCCCATTATAAGAACAAGGATCTCATGACTAAATCACTGTACTTGTCTCACCTTTTCAACAAGGTTTCGCTTAGAATTGGTATCTAATGTAAGAACTGTGACTCAAGCTCCAAAACAACAGTGTCTAGAGGAGATTGATGCTGCTACCTTCTCATGCACATCTCTAGTCACAGATCAGAGACCCTCACCATGAGTTATGGCTGAAATCTTTTTTTTTTTTTGTGCTTGCCAGGCAGGTTTCCCCAGCACAGTATTCCTACTTTATTTGAGATGCAAGCCCAGATCAGTAAGGATGGAGGAAAAGAAAAGCAGGTAATGAAAGATGTAAAGAAACGCAAAATGCCAGTCTACCACATGTGGTTACTGCTCCATAGGAAGCCACTAGGGTGGGCACACGGCAGGTGGCATGGCAGCTTGCACAACAGGGGTGCTTCTTTTACACCAGAGACTTCTCCAGATGGGCTGCAAGAATAAACCCTGCCTCAGTGTCTCCCCAAAAAGAGAAGTAAACTGATTTCTTGGCTTTCTGTGTCTTGTTTCCCAATTGTAAAATTTATCCCATGTGAATTTATTCCTTTGAGCTTTTATTTATTTATTTATTTATTTATTTATTTATTTATTTTAGCCAACATTTTGGCCCTAGCCTTTCTTTTGTGTGTGTGTGTGTGTGTGTGTGTGTGTGTGTATCTTTTTTTTAATAGATTGCAAATTGAAAATGAATTATTTACAAACATAACTGAATATAATAATAAAAACTGTCCAAAATAAAAATGAAGAATTTACAGATCAGTCATAATAGTTCACTGTGTCAAAACCAAGAAACTTATATTCATATAATTAGAATTCTCAAAGTAGAAAAGAGTACGCAATAACTATTTAAAAATTTAAAATTTCTGAATTTAGTTCAACTTATAATACCACATTTCCAAGAAAAACGAACCTTCGGAAAAGACAGATAAAGTGTGTAAAAAACTAGATTAATTAAAGGACTGAAAAGATCTGTCCTCCAGCACATGGAGTTTTACAGTGAGTTTCACCCACAGTCTGTTATTTGTTTATTTAAACAGAACTCCTTAATTTGCCGAAACTGGGGTTGAATTTGCAATCCCTTTCCCTCAACAGGAGAAATTGTAGGCATGTGCCAGCATCCCTAACTTGATGTACTGGATATTTTAAATTTAAGACAAGGTCTTGCTGTGTAGCCCAGGCTAGCCTCAAATTCTCTATATAGTACAGGCTGGCCTTGAACTTACTATGATTGTCTTCTTTCATTGCTGATACAAAATACACAACACCCAAAGTAAAAAGACAAAAGGTTTGTTTAGTTTGTTTCAGTCCATAATCAGCTGGATCCAAGGCAGGGTGGGCAACAGTTCATGGGGATGGGGCACAATAGCAAAAGCAACAAGAGAGGGAGAGAGAACAGCCTATTTCTGGCCCTTATATTGTATGCAAGATACCTACCCTAGATCGGGTATAGCGCTCACAACTCTAATCTTAGCTTTGGACTATGAATCAATCACAAACTCTAGACTTCAACCCCCATGACTACATGAGGCTTTGAGTGACATGTAGACACAAACCAAAAATGACCTTTCTGCCTCAACCACCCCATTTTTGAGATTACAGGCATAAGCCACAGTGCCCAATGATGTACTAAATTTTAAATACCTGTCCCTTCTTCAGAGGATTAGAGTTCAGATCTACATTAGAATCATGTTCTCGACTGTGTTCTCCATGCTGTGTTCCTTCTGCCACCAGGATCATTCCCTGCAGGTAAACCTGCCTAGGGGTTCCCATCTATTAATCACCACATTGGCCTATGAAGTGTCTTTATTCCACATGATCTAAGGAACACAGAGGCTCCTGGGGGGAAAGCTCTGAATTAGACCAAATAATGTAATATCCTGTGCATGTCTTGCATACACAGGTGGTATGACAGCATCTAAAGCATAGCAGCAAAGAAAATGGTGCATCTTATGTATCAGTCACAGCAAGAGGTCTTTCTTACTGCCACATCAAAATTGTTCCAACATCTACTCATCACCTGGCTCTTAAACATTTCCCAAAGTTGTAGCTATTTTATATACTGGTGTCTTGTTCTTTGTTGTATTCAGTTTCTCACTTGGTGTGTTGTTTACAGCCATGTGCATACCTGAGACTGAGGAATGTGTATATGACAAGAAAACTCTTTCATAACACTTTGAGGCAGGGCTATCCCAGGTCATGGAACCAGCACATAGGAAAGGTCTTCTCAATGGGCCTCCATGTCAAATACAAATTCTCAAGTGAGAAAGCAATCACACTTCCTCAAACATATACACTGTGCTGTTACACAATTCATGAGCAGAGCCCTCAAGACCACCACAATGACAAATAATCTATACATCTAAGCAGTTGTCTTATAGATTAAAGTTTTAAAATAGGATGTGTGAGCAAGAGGCTTGGGAATTAGCAGTTAAATTAGTTCCATTAAGTTCTGTCTGATCACCTACCCTTGACGTACCTAGTGTTTTCCAGGCAGATTAGTTCATCCCGGTTACCTTTTGCCTCTCTGTCAAGAGAGAAAGAGGGAGGATGCTCTTATAAATCTGTGTCTTAAAAGTGTCTCAGCTTACTGGATACAGATCTATGAAGTCTGAATTCATCCAGTTGTGCCTATCTTGGGTCTGGCTGCTGTGCTCAGCTTCTTCCTGCTACAGCCCTTGGAAGTGAACCTGCTCTGTCTCTAGCCTCTCTGCAGTGACTTTAACTGCAGGGTTTCACATCAGGCCTGTATGCTAGGCGTGGGCTGGGTCTAGAGGGGTCCAAGAACAGGACAGAAGGACTCACAAGAGGGCCTGGGCTGGGTTCATAGGGATCCAGCAGGCAAAGGGGAGTGTTGAGCAATATAGGAAAGAAATAGAATGCATGAAGCAGATTTAAAGAGATATTCAGGAAATTAAAAGCTCTATTAAAAGGTAGCTAAACTGTCTGAAAGAAAGTGAAGATAGACTTTCAGACTTTCAAGGCACTGTTGCAGCTAGTGCAAAGGAAAGATAAGATCTCTTAAAAACAACTAAGATCCAGCAAATAAAAATTCAACAACTATATGATGATGCAAAGATGAGTGACATAAAACTAATAAGCATTAATAAGAAAGAAGGAGTCAACACAACATAAAAAGAATATGCACAGAAGTAAAGGCAGAAAACATCTCAAATATGGGGAAACAATCTGACATTCAGGTAACCAAGGCATATAGAACTCCAGATAATATCAACAAATTAGAAACGCACTCAGGTGGTTTAATTAATAATTAAGATACCAGTAATTCAACACAAAAACAACATACTAAAATCTACTCCAAAAAATACAGATCACATTTAAAAGAAAACACATCAGAATAACGGCAGATTTTTCTTCTCAAACCATCAAGTCAAGAAGAGCATGGAGTGAAGTACTTCAAATCCTATGAGAAAACAAGTTCCAACCCAGACTTATGTATTCTGCAAAAAATTCTCTTTCAAAATTTTTTAAAATTTTATTTATTTTTATTCATTTTGATGAGAAAAAGATAATATGGCAATGAAGCAGTCTTTCAAATTTAATGAAGAAGTGAAATACTTCCATTGCAAAGAACAACTAAAGAATTTCTTGATGACCAAGCCAAACTTACACAGAGTTCTAAAAGATATTCTGGAAAAGGATCAAAATGATGACAATTCAAAGAATGACTATGGAAAGAACCCACCAAATTAGGAAAACAATTAAACACAGGAGAAAAGTAGGAAACCTACAGCAGGAAAATAACATGACAAGCATAAGTCAATACATACCAATTATGAATCTCAATGAAATTGAAAAGGAAGCAATGCTCCCCAAATCATTCCTGAATGCAAATGTAATACTGATACAAACATGAGAGAAAGATTCAATCAAAACAAGAACAGGTCAATCTCCCTCATGAACATAGATGCAAAAATATTCAGTAAATCCTATAGACAGAATACAACAAATCATCAAGAAGATTATACACCACAACAAGGTAGGATTCATCCCAGGAATGTAAGGATGGTTCAACATATGCAAATATATAAATATAATACAGCATATAAACAGAGGCAAAACCAAAAAACACTTGATCATCTCAATTGATGCAGAAAAGGCTTTTAACAAACTCCAACACTCACAATCAAAGCCCTACAGAAAATTGGGATAGATGGCCTCTATACCATACCTTTCCCTGCTTAAGTAAATGCAAAGGAATTTAAATTATCCCATGCATATTATCTGACCATAATGCAATAAAACTGGAAATTATTGACAAAAGAAATAGCCAAAACTATAAACACATGGAAATTAAATAATACCCTCCTGAACAATCAATGGGTCATGTATGAATTTAAAGAAGCGGGCCACAGAGATAGCTCAGTGTCTAAGTGCCTGCCTAGGAAAGCACAAGGACCTGGGTTCAATCCCTGCTACCATAGGCCATGCTGGCCACTCCTCGGGTGTTACAAGCCAGCCATTAGGAGTCAAAGCTGCATAATGAGACCCTATTCGAAATACAGAAAATAAAAAAAAGACAAAAGAAAGAAGAAATTAAACAGTATTTACAATCTAACAAAAATACAGATGCAACTTACTAGAACCTGTGGGATGCAATGAAAGCTGCCTTAAGAAGGAAATATATACTGCCAAATGATCATATCAGGAAAACAGAATGGACTGAAATAAACAATTTTATGCTATTCTGAAAACTCCTAAAAAATGAAGAGCAAGTCAAGCCCAAAGCCCAAATCCTAAAAAAGCAGGAAATTATGAATATAACAGCAGAAATAGATGAAATGAAGATGAAGAAAACAATACAAAGAATTAATGTGTGAAAGAGTTGGTTCTTCGAAAGAACAAATAAAACTGATAAACCCCAGCCAACCTCATTAAAATAAGGAAGGACAAAAATCAAATTCATGTACTGAGGAATGAAAAGGGTGAAATCAGTACAGACAATATAGAAATTAGAAAGATTATCAATACTTATTTCCAAAATCTTCACTCTCACAATGAAAAACACAGAAGAAATGGACAGATTCCTAGATACATCTCAACTATCAAAGCTAAATCAAGAAGATATAAAAATTCTGAGTAACACAATATCAGCCAATAAAATTGAAAAATGTAATTAAAAAAAAAACCTTACTACAAAGAAAAGCTGAGATCCTCATGAATTCACAGCTGAATTATGCAAGAAATTTAAGGAAGACCTAATGGCAAATCTCCTTAGCTCTTCAAAGAAATTTTAAGGGAAGCAATTATCCCAAACTCATTCAGGGAAGCAAGTATTACTGTGATTACAAAGCCAGAGAAGGACCCAACCATAAAAGAGAACTACAGGCCAATTTCTCTAATGAATATACATGCAAAAATCCTCAATAAAATGCTAGCAAACAGAATGCAGAAAATCATCAGGAACATTATACATCACAACCAAGTGGGATTCATCCCAGAAATGCCAGGATGGTTTAATATACACAAAATCATAAATGTAATACACCACATCAATACAGCCAAAGACAAAAATCATGTGATCATTTCAATACATGCAGAAAAAGCTTTTGACAAAGTCCAACACTCATTCATGATAAAAACACTACAGAAAATTAGAATAAATGGTCATTACTTCAACCTGATAAGAGCCATCTATGAAAATCAAACAGCCAATATTAAACTTAATGGATAAAAATTGAAAGCCTTCACTTTAAAACTAGGAATAAGACAAATTTGCCCACTGTCACCACTCCTGTTCAATGTACTTCTGGTAACATTATAGAGAACAATTATACAAGAGAAAGAAGGGCTGGCCAAATAGCTCAGAAGATTAAAGCACCTGCAGGCAGATGCAGGGACCAGGGTTTTGATCCCTGGGTCTGGGGCATACTGAGACAGCGATTGAGACTGGGTGTGGTGGTGCATGCTTGTAATCAGCTTGGGAGGCTATGAACAGGAGAATCACTATGAGTCTGATCTAGTAATGAGACGCTGAACATCCTGTAGACCTTGCCCTAAAATACAAGGAAAAAAAAAGAGAGAGAAAAAAATAAAAGGAATGATTGGAAAGGAAGAAGTAAAATTGTTATTTGCATATGACATGGTATGTAAGAGACCTCATAGACTCCACTGAGACTTGTTGATTTAATGACTAAATTTAATAGTGTAGCAGGATACAAATCAACACTCAGTAATTAATAGCATTTCTATACAGAAATAACAAACATTTAGAAAGAAATTATGGAAACCATACTTTTCACAATAACACCCCCAAAATGAAATACTTAAGAATCAATCTTACAAAAGAATTAAAAGATTTATACAGCAAAAATTATAGTACTCTGAAAAAAGAGATGGAAGGGGATTTCCAAAAGTGGAAAGATATTCCTTGCTGCTGGATATGAAGAACCAACATTGTGAACATGGCCATACTCCCAAAATTATTATACAGATTCAATGCATTCCCAATTAAAATACTATTGATATACTTCACAGATCTAGAAAAAGCATTCCTACAATTCATGTAAAACCAGAAGGGACATACAACAGCAAAAGCAATCCTGAGTAACAAAGGAAAGGTAGGAGACATCACAATCCATGACTTGAAATTATACTACAACTATATGGTGATAAAATCAGCACAATACTGGCAAAAAACAAAAAAAGCAGGCCTGAGGATCAATGGAATAGATTAGAAGTTGTAGTCACAGCTACAACCAAACTCAGTCACTTTATCTTTGGCAAAGGGACCAAACATGCTCATTGGAAGAAAAATATCCTCTTTAATAAGGGGTGCTGGAAATACTGGCTTTCCACATACTGAAGGTGTAAAACAGACCCATGATTATCATCAAGCACAAAAATACAGTAAAAATGGATCAAAGATTTAAATATTAAAAATGAAACACTAAATCTTCTTGAAGACAAAGTAGGTAGAAACCTTAAGAAACTAGGGGTAGGTAAAGAGTTCATAGAAAAAAAAAAAAACCTGCTAGAGAAATACTTCAAATAATCAGCAACTGTGATCTCACATTTTTTAAAAAGTTTATGCATGTCAAAAGAAATCACCAACAGAGTAAAAAGACAGCCCATGAAGTGAGAAACAATTATAGCAGACTGCCTATCAGACAAAGGACTCCTATCTAGAACATACAAAGAATTTTAAAAAATCAGGCCTCCCAAATTCAAAGATCTAATCCAAAAATAGGCATGTGAGATAAATAAACATTTCACAAATGAAGAGATATAAATGGCAAATAAATATATGAAAAATGTTGAACATCATTAGTTATTCAAGAGGTGTGAATTAAAACAATGCTGAGATACCATCTTACACCAGAATGAAAGGCTATTATCAAGAAATCAACCAATAACAAATGATGGAGAGGCTGCGGGGAAAAAGAAACGCTTCTCCACTATTTGAGAGCAGGCAGGCTGATACAACCATTATGGAAATCAGTATGGATATTCCTCAAAATCTAGGATTGGAGCTTCCATTCAAGCCAGCTACTCTCCTACTAGATATTTTTCCGAAGAACTGAAATTATTGCACCATAGTAATATATGTACACCTGTCTGTAAGCAGCACTGTTTATCATAGGTAAATCTTGGAAACAACCCAAATGCCCATTAACTGAGAAATGGATAAAAATGACATGGTATTTTTATACAGTGGAGTATTATTCACCTATAAAAAGATAAATTAATGGCTTTTGTAGATAATTGGGTATAGCTAAAGAAATAAGATCCACATGTGCAAACATTGTATTATCTCTCTAATGTAAGTATCTGGAAAAGTAATTAAAACCTAAAAGGTAAAAGTGATACTGTGAAAGGGAAAGATATTGTTCAGTGGGAAGGAAGGATTAGGATGAGGAGAAGGACAAATTAAAGAAGGGAAAAAGATATATTTAGGTATATATGCACAATAGTTTGGATAATTGTATTGTGGATTTATGCTGGTTTTTTGAAAGGAGCAGTTAATGCTTTTAAAAAGTTGTGTTTACATTGATTATTTTTCCTCTTTTGAATTTCTTACAAATTTTTTGCTATTGTTTTTTCTTTAAATAAATTTTACACATTTATATATGGTATCTGAGCAACTAGTTTGAAGATAGCATCATGTAATACAGCAATCATTGTTGAATTCCTATTACTTTATTTAGTGAAATCTTGTGTGTGTATGTGTGTGTGTGTGTGCACGCACATGTGTATTTTTGCCTGCTCAGCCCACCCTGAGGGCGGGACTGGTGAGCCATGGTGCTGAGGATCAAACAGTAGTCCCCTGTGCCTGCCTAAGCTTGCCTAAGCAGGTGCTTTATCTCGCCAGCCCCTCTTGTGTAGTTTCTTTCCCCCTCCTCCTCCTCCTCCTCCTCCT
>NW_004524904.1:926432-952495 GCF_000260255.1 Octodon degus
TATTCTTTCAAAAATTGAATTAATAAAAAATTGAATTAATGCTAAGAATAGTGCTGATTATGTTGTAGACAGAGTAAAATCATCAGGCTAAAAAAGCTGAAAAGATTATCATTGGAGTGTGTCCCCAAAGGGTACATGTGTTGGAAGTTTGGTTATCAGAATAGTGCTGTCAAAGGGGACATGCAAAGTAATGGTGAAGTGGAAGTGCTGCCCTTGGAAGGGATTACTCTCCTGGGACCTTGGCTAGTCCTCATAAGAGGATTGTTATACAAGAACAAGCCTCACCATGCCCAGCCTCTCTGGCTTCTTATGTTGCCCTGTGGCCTCTCCCTCTCACAAATACTCCTGTCATTTTGCAACCTGCCAATATGTGACAGCCAGGGGACCCTCATGAAACCAAGAAGATGGTACAATACTCTTAAACTCTAAAACTGGGAGCTAAATAAACATCTTTTCTTTCTGAAAAAAACAAAAGCAAAAAAGTAGAGTGTCTACTAACTTGTCTGGAGCTGGCAATTCTTCCTGGGTTGGAGACGTTAGTATTTACTTAAACCTGTGCTCTTCACCAAAAATAAGCCTCTTCCACCTGATTCTTCCTAATCAGAGACCCTTTTCTGTGTTCAAATCCAAACTTCTTTAGTAGGCAAGGACAAATGTGTGTCCTGATAACCAATTCCAGATCAATCCCAAGTATTCTCATTTCTCCTTCACCACTACACAGGTGTGTGGTCTTGGCTAAGTAGTTTAACCTGGTAGATTATGTTTTCTCCTCCTCAAATTATGAATAATATTGATGTGGCTATTATATAAGTGTGGATAGGTAACAGTGTAGTGACTTAGAGATGCTGCCACATAGGAAACACACGGGACAGTATTTGGTGCATTGTGACATTCTTTTTTATACAGTTCCTCCATCTGGATGCCTCTTTCAGAAAAGGTCCACATCGTACAGAGGCCTCTTACCCCTTGTCGTTCTCTCAGTCACAGAATGAGACTGCCAATGTCCTATGAATGCTTTCCCTCACAATTTATGTTATAGTGTCTCAATCAAGATTTTCCAATTGTGGAATAACAGGACCCCCACATGTAACTCTCTCCCCAGGTATCCCTTTACTGTGCTCTTGGACATCTCTCCTGATTAAGGCATCCTCCTGTTTGACTCTTTCTTCAACACCAGTCAACCCCTTTTTTTGTTATAATATATATCACCAAACTTACATCAATGTATATCCCCCCCTTACAGTATCATCCTGCCAAAGATGTGAGGAATTGCTAATAGTAAACAGTTGTCTTTGAGATGAATAGTTCAATGTTGCTTGTGTAATTCTCCTGATTAAAATTATTTTCATGGAACACTGAACATATTTCCTCATACATAGATAAACGTTGATGCACCCTGATGCTTGTGACTATTATTAAATTGTTCCTTTGTTATACTAGGAAAATTTGTTGATTTCTTATCCCAGAATCATATATGTAGCATTTACATGTACATAAGATAATTCTCAAGTGCCCTATACAAGTGGCACCATGCTAGGCACAAGTACCATGAGGGATTCTATCCTACCTGGTCAGAAATAGAAAATCATAAGAAAAGAAATAGAAAATCATGATTGCTTGAGCCTAAGAAAGAAGCTGAGAGAAACAACAGCTGGTACATGTCAAACGCCAGCTGATATGGGTCTTTACACAAACCTAGATCTGTTTAACGGTTCTATGGAGATTCTCTGCTTTCCACTCCCTTGTTTCACCACCCAAAGACTGACCAGGACCATTAGGAGATCTGCAAACAAAATTTTCTATAGAAAGTCTTATTTATGGCATTTTTCAGCTCCTTATTCCTGAGGCTGAAAATTATTGGGCTGAGGAAGGGGGTGAACACTGTATAGGTAGTGGACATCAGAGTGTCAGTGTATACTGAATGGGGTCCCTTTGGCTTGAGGTAGATCATGGAGGCAAAGCCATAGTGAACGACTACCACAGTGAGGTGCGATACACACGTGGAGAAGGTCTTGTGCCGACCCTCAGGAGAGGGGATCCTCAGGATGGTGGCCACAATGAAGACATAGGAGAGGATGATGAGGGATAAACAGCCTATCAGGGGTATGACACACACTAGGATCACACCCATGGTGATGAAGCCTGTCTCATCCCCGCAGGCCAACTTCAAGAGGGAAAACACATGACAGAGAATGTGATGAATCACGTTAGACTCACAGAAGGTGAGGTGGAAAACTATTAATGTCACTATAACCCCCATGACTGAGCCACCAGCCCAGGACCAGGCCATGAGGTGGGCACAGCCAGCAGGGCTCATGAGCACATTGTAACGCAGTGGGTGGCAAATGGCCACGTAGCGGTCATAGCCCATGACCATGAGCAAGAAGGAGTGGGCATAGCCGAATGCGAAGGAAAAGAACATCTGGGTAGCACAGGCCACGAAAGTGATGGAGTGATGAGAGGAGAGCAGGTCGCCCAGCATGCGGGGCGTGATGACAACGGTGAACAGGATCTCAGAGGTGGAGAGGGCACACAGGAAGAGGTACATGGGCGTGTGGAGTCGGCGCTGTGTCCACACAGTAGCCATGATGAGCAGGTTCCCCAGAAGTGTGAATAGGTACATGAGCAGGTAGAGCAGGAAAAGTGCCGGCAGCAACTGCTGTGGGAAGGCTGAGAAGCCGAAGAGGACAAAGTCCGACAAGGTGCTGTAATTTTGGCCAGGCATGTTGCTGTGTCTGGGGAGAGCAGGACTGGGAAGGAAGCACCATGGTGAAAACTTAAGCTCTGGCACAGGTCAAAAGGCAAAGTCAGAACTCTACTATTGAGCAACTGTTGAACTTTTTGTTCTCATTTCCCTCATCTGTAAAACAATGGCTCATATCATTCTATATTGTGTAGATAGAATGAAATAGGTACATTTAAAGTTTAAGACAGATTACCTAGTTATTATTTTTTTTTATCAGCACTGAAGATTATACATGAAAACGCCTACTTGTGAAACCTCTACAGACAGGCTGGGATGATTGGAGTTTGATACACTTGATTCTATCTTGGTTCTAGCAAAGATAGATTTGGGCTAGACTTTCAAAAGATTTTATTTTTCTCTCTAAAACTTTTTGTAGTTTAATTGCTTTACACTATTTTTATTCTGTATTATCAGGAGGAGTCACTTCTTCCCAAATGCTTACTGGTCTTAAAAATGAAGCTGATGAAAATGCCTGAATGTTATAGAAAAATGCTTGGATAAATTCACCAAGTGAATATTTATGCAGAAATATTAATAGAAAAGAACGACAACTTGTCCCTCTGCCCACTGAAAACTAGGGCTTGCAGCAGTGGCTGCTTAGTGTTCTGAATATGGACACAGACCTAGGTTGTCCTGTACCAAGGTGAAATGAAGTTGCTAAGTCATGGGATAGTGGCCAAATGGTGTAGGAGCCTGACTCTAAAGGTGTCTATTGGTGAAAACTCTGACAAGAGGAAAACCTTGATTACAAAAGAGTAGTAATCTTTGGATAGCTGATGGAGGAAGCATATACCTAACAGATGAGACTTAGAGTACGAGATTAGATCAGCATCTAAATAAAACACTTTGAAAGTGTTTTAAAAGTAATAGAGACAACTTTAGGTGTGAATGAATAACTATCAGTAATATTAAGGAATAAACACATTTTAAATGTGGTCTGATTTTGATATAAAGCAAAATGTTTACAGTTTCTAAATATATATTGAAATTTTGAAAGTCACACACTTTCAAATATTCAACTGACAAAATTTATGCTGTTTAGAATAGCATTGTAGAACTAATAGGAAATCATAAATTTCAATAACAATTTACCTGAAAGGTCAAGGAATAAATAAAACAACTTAATCAGTGTAGAAATACCTAAGTCAACAACGTGTAGATGATTATAATTAAAATTTTAAGATAAAATTCTGAAATGTAATTTATCAATTATTGATTGTTATGCAGGTGATAGTATTCAGATGTTAGCCATGAAGTATACTGATAAATTCTTATAGAATAAAAATTTTATAGAATAATTTTTTGTAGTGCAAGAGATTAAACATGAGGTCTCACACATACTAGGCAAATGCTCTACTAGTAGTCTACATTTCCAGCCCTCCAAATAATTTTTTTCCAAAAAAATACATCTTTTGCAAAAGTGGTATTTGTATTAGGACATAACAGTGTTCAGTACATTTCAAAGTAAAACTCTTATACAGATGCCACCATAGTGACATCAGAAATCAGAGGATCTTTCATGTATCACGTGTTTTACTGCAAAAATATTAGTGTTTTAAGTAGTAAAGATAAACTGAATTAAGAAATACAAACAATAAGATAATAATTTAAGCACCAAAAGTCCAAGTCTTAGTCTAAACCCATTCTTTGAGTGAAACTTCAAATTATTTACCAGGACACTTCAGGAAAAGGAAACCAATACATAATGAAACTAAAATGAAGCTATTGGCATGATTAACAAGGTGGGAACTAGAACAAAGTGACAATAGTGAAATACAAAATAAAAAATTAGAAATAATTGTGACAATCATAGATATTTTAAAAATAAACAGAAACAAAATTACTGTTTGATAAATTTTAGATATTAGATAATTTCTTTAAAATTAAAGTCTGAGGGCCAGGGAGATAGCTCAGTAGAAAAAGCGCTTGCCTGTCAAGTGCAAGGGTCTGAGTTTCATCTCTGGTTCTGCAAAAAAAAAGCAAGCCAGATACAAGAAAAAAAGGGGGTTAGAGAGTAAAACATGTGGTCAGGTCATTGAAATGCTGTTCAAAGACCTTCTGTGCTAAAATCGTCTCTCCTAGGCTTGCAAGTGAGTCACTATCCCTTGGGACAGATGGTTAGCATCTTCTACATGTTCTCCAACTGCGTAGAAAGAGAGGAGAAGCCTGTACGGCCCATCTCATCAGGTTAAGGGGATCTGTTTCTAAAGCAGGTGAAAATGTTCACAGGAAAAGATAATCCCACTTCACCTATGCAAGCAGGTCTTGAAATCTGAGATAAACATAATCTAGTGAAGGACAATCATGCAGTAGAAAAAGCTTGTAATAATTAAGTGGTGTTGGGGAGCCTCATCCCTGACAAAAGTGCTCTGGCACCTGAGACATATCATTATTGCAACAATTAGAAAATTCATACTCTTATTCCAGTCTTGGCCAAAGTAACATTTTCTAAAACTACATTTCAGTGACCTTTTTGAAAGCCTCTTCAGAACACAAACCAAAAGGGAGATACCTCAATTCAGCACCAGTGGCTAAAACAAGTGCACAGGACCCCGAATGGAGAACTGTAGAAGAATTACTTTAGGATCAGGAACAAGGCAAGTGCATTCGCTGTTTGCTGTTCTGTCAGCTGAAGCCCAAGTTATGAAGGCAAGGAAAACAGGCACCAATAAAGAGCAAGCTAAGAGACAAGATCACTAGCTAAAAATGATGAGAATCAGGATGAGACTCCTTAGAACACCCAGGAGCACAGCGCTCCCGCAGGCAGGATGAGCTAGCAAAAACAAAACAAAATAAAGGGCCGGGGAGTTGGCTCAGTAGGATAAGCACTTGACTGGCAAATGCAAGGATCTGAGTTCAATCCCTAGTTCTGAAAAAAACCCAAACATTGTGTTTCTCATAAGTTTTACATAAGCTTTTACCATTCCAGATACATCATGAATGTGAAAGCAGGAATTTCCCAATAGCAGAATAAGTTAGGAATATGTTACCCTGTTACTGTCTTTGTTTCTGATTTTTGTTCTTGCTTTTGTTTTTACTCTTCAAAATAAAATAAAATATTAAAATAAACAGCTCCAAAACAGTCAGGCTTCATGGTTCCTCTACACTCCATAAGTCTAAGAATGCTCAGTACTTTTGTTTAAGTTGGTTAAAACATTAGTTTTTTTTATGATATTCAAAATTAAAAAGTAAAATAATTTAAATTATTCAGTGCTTTAGCTAATATGTCCTCTCTCTTATTGGAAAAAGATAGCAGGATGCACCTGTCTTCTTCATTTAATCTGTGGAAATATATTGGATTAATTGAGGAAAATACCTCCTCAGGTTTTACTGGAAAGCAAGGGACTCACCCACACCCAGAAAGACCCAGGTTTGCAGCACACTTCAAAAGGCTGCTCAAATGAAATGTCTAGAATTTCACCCCAAATCAGCAAATCTTTCAAAGAGATTGAAAGATTTCTAAACATTGATATATTGTAGATGACCTGAGTATACCTGCAGGTTGGACCAGACGTCCCCAAACTGAAAGTATCCCAAATTTCTAAAATATTTACAAATATCCTAAAATACCCCAAATTCCTTGGATTTTATTCATAAAAATAAAAGTGCAGTATTCTATCAATCTCTGAAAATCTGATTTAAATCTGGACACTGTCATCTCCCAGATAAGGATGCACACTAGAGATTCATAGTGACTTAAAAGTGCGAACCTAAAAGCATACAGACAGATTCCATTGTTTAAAAAATTCAAAGTGTGTTGCTGCATTATTTAAACTGAAAGACATGATAAGCCAGACGATGCAAGGTAGAATATTCACTTGTTTGTGGCAGAAAATCGCTCTTATTTTGAAGCAAGCTGTCTGATTTTTCCAGACAGCACACTACAAAGTTGGGATCCGTGTGGTTTCAATGTAGACACATGAAGTTCTAAAGCCTAAAGTGCAGTATAGGAGAATAACTTTGTGATTTGTGATTGACAAAGTCTTCAATATGTAAAAAAAATGCCAAGATAACTAAAAATATCTTGTAGCTTAACATTAATAAAAGATATCTTACGTCATGGTAAAGTTCAGATGGATAATTGGGAAAGATACATGCATTTTCCAAAATTGGCAAAAGAATAATATGTAAAACAAAAAATAACCAGTTACATCAAGAAGCTGGAACTTCAATGCCGAAAACTGAGCACAGGAGGTGAGGAAAAAATTTCAGGAGGTGTTTGGCAAATAGAAAGACTCAAAAGAAAGAGAAAGGAGGGAAAGAAGGAAAAAATGAAAAGGAGCAACCAAATTTCGCAGCATGTGAGCATTTCCAAAATTAAGAAATTCCTCATTTTTATTAGACTATGAGGAATAATTTTTGCACATTGTTGGCAAGAGTATAGATTATGAAAATGAGAATTTACATGTGTATATATCCATCACCAGCAAACTTGCTCCTGGGTATTAATGAAGGCTTCTCAGCCCATCTGTAGGACACTTTGTAAGGGAATGTTTCCTGCTGCATTTCCTTTAGGGAAGAAATTGGACAAACCTCACCTATGTCTAGGTGAAAGGAAGGTAAGAAAAATTGCAAAACACAGAGCTCATGGTAGAAGCATGACACACATGTAGCAATGTCAATGAATTGTATAAATGATATAGAGTGAACAAACAAAAAACCAGGATAAACTCCTGCCCTGAACCCCAATATTGCAAGGCCCATGAAGTATACAAGTCCCATAAGTAAAACTAGTCTCTATCTTCCAGTAATGACAAACAGGGACACCAAGCATTGGAAGTGCACCTGCACCAGGGACCTCAACATCAACACTAGGACATCTGGGGCAGGCAACACCTCCGAGGATGGTCCTGTGTATTGTATGATGTTCAGAAATATCCTTGTCCTCCCACCTACAAAAAGCTAGCAAAACTCACCCTCCCTCCATGCTGGAGAAGACATTCACAGGTACATCTAAACGCTCAACACCCACAGTTACTGTTATGGTAGTTGAAATTTCTTGACTTAGCAACTTCAATGGGCACCTGAGCTGGTTCAGCGACAAGGCAGCCAGAGGGAGAATACCAGTATCTCAGGCAGTGTCCCCAGATGTTCCCTCCAGCTCTGCACACAATCCTAAAGCCAGTATTTATAGTCCAATATTTCTGCTATTCTGTCCTACACTCTTTCTTGCTCCCCTTTTCCTTGGGCTTCCTCTCCTTTGAAGTAACCAGAACAATAATGCAGAAAAAAAAATCCCTCACTTGATTTTCTCTTGCAAAATTCACAGGCAAGTGCAGAAGCCGGATGAAGGGATACCTGAACTGAAGCTCTGTGCCTTATTGCTGATGTGTGCTTGTGCACAGGCCATTCCTATGGGCATCTTCAGGAGGCCAACCTGCAGGGTGTGGCTCGGAGTCTGGGAAATCCTGGAGGGATTTAGATGAGCCCCAGGGGCTAGAACCTCTCACTCATCATCCAGCGTAGCACAAAGGCTCCCTGTTTCCTGTGTGTCCCTAGAGATGGTGCAGCCCTGACCCAGTGGAGAAAACCCCATCTTGGGGCAGAGAAGAGTGAGTAGAGATACTTTCAGACCCTTGAGGACAAAACAGGGGTACAAGGAGGATAAGAGCTGAGGGAAATCAGAGTGGAAAGACAGGTATTGCTCTTCTCTGAAGTGAGTGGAGATTGAAGACATCCCAGAAGCAGGCGATTTAGAGCTGGGAACTGAACGGGGGCTTCTTTTGGGTATTTTCTGCACTTACTGTCTTCTGGTTGAACTGGACAGCCCTGCCTCTCTCCTCAGTCAGCTTCCACACCCTTGTGTAGTTGAGACTAGCTGGTCCGACATGAGTAGTGTACCTCTGTATAGTGCACTAAAAATACAATAGTTTTTCCTTATCTAAGTGAGCTGGGGAGAGAATGAGAGATAAAAAGAATCAAGAAATGTTAAGTATATGAACCTACTCCATAAGGTGAATTCATGCACTGCAAACATGTGCTAAGGAAAACAGGTGCTAATAGAAGAGATATATTGCCCTATGATAAAAATGGTCCCAGTCTTATCACACACACACACACACACACACACACACACACACACACACACGGAAAGCAAAACAAAACATGAAAAACAGAATGTGTGGGCAAAGAAGGATTCCTGTAATGTTAGTTCACTCCACCTTTTCTCCTCATCTCCTGGACACATTGGGCAAGGATGCTGACCACAGGGCCTGACAGTCCGGGGTTTTCTAAGTAATGCCAAGCTTCAGTCCATTGCATTGATGCCATATGATAGTGTCTGTCACAACCCTGTGTTCTAGGTCAGTGGCCCTATACTTTTGGGCTCTCAGGGCATGACTGAGAGCCCCACCCCATGGCTTTGCTATGCACTATTCTGGAGGAAGACTCTCTGAAGCAGCCCCAGCCCCACAATTCCCCTCCGTTTTGCCCTTGTAAGGTCAGTGAAATGCTCCACGCCTGTTTCAGAGTTCCTCTTGGGCCCTTGGACTGCCTGAGGTGGGTTTTGAAATCTATATGGAATAATCCACACCTGCCTAACTCTTGTATACTCTGGACCTGCAGAATTAACATCATGTAGTGTAAGGTTGATCCTGTGTGCCTTCCAGAGCAGCAGCCCATGCTTGACATGGGTCCAGTTGCAACCTACTTGGGGTGAGTGAATATGTTTCATGAGTTGCAGGTACTGGACATCCGAAGTGTTCTTAGACAGCGACCCCAAGTCCCAAGGTAGCCTGGGTCCCTGTCATTGTATCCTCTCACCCTCAAGATCCTAGGACTCTGGGTCTATGATGCTATAAGGAGCCTTGATTCTCTCCACACAGCCTTTAGGGTCATTTTCCCACTGCCTTGATGAGTGTGCCTGGCTTCCTTCTGATAATGCTAATCTCATAAGTGAGGTCACCTGGACATACTCTTGTATTCATCCTCAATGACACTTCTTAATTCCTAACAAGAGTAGGCAGAAAGTTCTCAGTCTTTACACTCATCCTTTCTACTGACTGTAACATCAGTAGTTTAAGTTATTTCTCTCCTAACCTTTTACTATAAGCTGGGAAGGCGAAAGCCATAGAGCAGTCCAAACATCTAAAGATATCTTCCTCAAATTATCCTAACTCACTATTCTCATCTTCTGCCTTGAATAAAGTTCTAGGAGAGAGATATAATTTAGCCAAAAATTTTTGTCACTACTTGTGGGCAATGATACCACTCTGAGTTACATCCTCACTCAATTTATTCTGAGTCATAGATAAATGACCTAGATCCAGGTGTTAACAAAATGGATTCCCCGGAGCCACCCTACAGCCAGGAGAGGCATGAGGAAATTGTTAAGGAAGTCAGCACCTACATAAAGAAAATCGGCTACAATCCCGACACCATAGCTTTTGTGCTAATTTCTGGTTGGAATGGTGACAACATGCTGGAGCCAAGTGCTAATATGCCTTGGTTCAAAGGATGGAAGGTCACATAGAAAAATGGCAATACCAGTGGAACCACATTGCTTGAAGCTTTGGATTGCATCCTTCCACCCACTCATCCAACTGACAAGCCTTTGCAGCTGCACTCCAGTATGTCTACAAAATTGGTGGTATTGGCACTGTTCCTGTGGGCAGAGTGGAGAATGTTGTTCTCAACTGGCATGGTGATCACCTTTGCTCCAGTCAGTGTCACAACTGAAGTCAAGTCTGTTGAAATACACCATGAAGCTCTGAGTGAAGCTCTTCCTGGGGACAATGTGGGCTTCAATGTCAAGAATGTATCAATGATGTCCAGCATGGCAATATTGCTGGTGACAGCAAAAATGAGACACCAATGGAAGCAGCTGGTTTCACTGCTCAGGTGATTATTCTGAACCATCCCAGCCAGATCAGTGCTGGCCATGGCCCTGTACTGGACAGTCACACAGCTCACATTGCTTATAAGTTTGCTGAGCTGAAAGAAAAGAATGATCGCCAGTCTAGTAAGAAGCTGGAAGATGGGCCCAAGTTTTTGAAATCTGGTGATGCTGCCATGGTTAAAGTGGCTCTAGGCAAGCCCATAAGTGTCTAGAAATTCTCTGACTACCCACCTCTGGGTTGTTTCACTGTTCTCAATATGAGACATTTAGTTGCTGTGGGTGTCATCAAAGCTGCGGACAAGAAGACTGCTGGAACTGTCCAGGTGACCAAGTCTTCCCAGAAAGCTCAGAAGGCTAAATAAATATTATCTCTAATACCTGCCACCCCAGTCTTAATCAGTGGTGGAAGACCAGTCTCAGAACTGTTTCTTCCAATTGGCCATTTAAGTTTAATAGCAAAAGACTGGTTAATGATAACAATGAATTGTAAAACCTTCAAAAGGAAAGGAGAATGTTTTGTGGACCATTTTCTTTGTGTGTGTGTGTGTGTGTGTGTGTGTGTGTGTGTGTGTGTGTCAGTTTTTAAGTTATTAGTTTTTAAAATAAATACTTTTCAATGGAAACAAACAACTCGACCAAATATTTGTCACAGAATTTTGAGACCCATTAAAACAAAATTTAACAAGAAAAAAAAAATAAGGACTGGTCAAATAGCTCAGCAGATTAAAGGACCTGCAAGCAGGTGCAGGAGCTGAGCCCCTGGCCTACTGTACCAGCTCTGCCCCCGGGTCATGCTGAGACAGCAATTGAGACTGGTGCTGGAATAACTGGCTGTCCACATGCTGAAAACTAAAACTAGACCCACGTCTATTGCTATGCATTAAACTAAAGTAAAAATGGATTAAAGATCTAAACATTAAAACAGAAATAGTAAATCTCTTGGAAGAGAAAGTAGGTGGAAATCTTGAAGACATAAGGATAGGCAGAAAGTTCATGAATAAAAATTAAAATGTCCAGAAAATATTTGAAAGAATCAATAAGTGGGACCTCCTTTTATTGAGATGTTTATGTACATCAAAGTAAATCACCAACAGGGTGAGAAGACAACCCACAAATTTAGAAAAAATCATAGCCAACAATCACACAGACAGAAGTCTTTTGTCTAGAGTGTACAAAGAAGTAAAAAAAAAATTTGGTGTTCCCAAATTTAAAGACCCAATCCAAAAATGGACCTCTGAGATGAATACACACTTCTCAGAGTAAAAAATAGAAGAGGCAAATAATTACATGAAAAAAATGCTCCTTTTCACTGGCCATTTGAGAAATGCAAATTAAAACAACATTGAGATACCCTCTCACCCCCAAAAGAATGGCTATCATGAAGGAATCAACTAATAGCAAATGCTGCTGGAGAGGCTGTGGGTAAAAGGAACACTTCCTCATTCTTGAAGAAGCCAAATGTGAACGAAAGAATAGCTCTGACAGTGGTCATTCTGCCCACGAGTTGCCTACAATCAGAACTCCTGCTGACATTTACAGAGTTTTTGTTGATGTTGTGACTGGAGAGTATGTCCCTTGTAAATCAAGTCTCAAGTCTCGAAGCAGAAAGAACAGTGTGTGTAGTGATACCAGTGAGAGCAGTGCTGTCGAATTTGATGAAAGGTGGGGAGTTTTGAGGAGTATTAGCTGTGAAGAAGCACTTGCAGTGACACCAGTAAGAACATTTTGGAAGAAGAACCACAAGAAAACGATCAAAGGAAACCTTTACCCTCATTGGGAGCACCTGAGGCTTTCTCTGGAACTGTAATAGAAAAAGAATTTTTATCAGCCTCCTTAACACCACACCCAGCCATTGCTCACCCTGCACTACCCACCATTCCAGAAAGAAAAGAAATTTTGTCAGAAGCATCAGAGGAAACTGCAAAAAGGGTTTCAAAGTTCAAAGCTGCCAGATTGCAACAGAAAAGCTAGGAAATGGGAGTTTACATCCTAAGACCTACTTGTACATTCTTAGAATATACACAGCAAAATATGTTACGTGTAGTTTGAACTAAGGCATCCCAAGTTAGTTTGGCAGCAACTTTTTTTTTTTACCCTTATCAGTGAGTCGTACTAAAATTCAAAGTAAATGTTTGAGTACTTTAATATTCTGCTTGTTTTTTAATTCTCTCAATACTGTTTAAGTTGGTCTTATGATGCAGTGGTAGCATTTCAAATTATTTTTCAAAGAATACTGTTCATACGCTTGTTTTTGTGTTCAAACTAAATACAAGCAGTTTTGTACCAGCTGTGATGTTGTGCATACCATATGGGCCGTTTTAAAGAAACTTTTAAAATTTCAGTGGATTCAACAATTATATTACTCACTTTCCCATTTTAAAGGTACTTTAAAAAAATCTTCCCTTATAGGTTTTGCAGCTAGGTGGCTATTTAAAAAGACCTCTCCTCTTTGAATGTAATACTTTAATCTTTAAGGCAGAAAGCCACATGTATCGTCCTATAGAAAAGTCTCTTGGATTGGAAGAGTATTTTGTAAACACATTTTTTAAGTAAAATCTTTATGAAACATGGCCTCTAAAAAATAATAAAAGTGTAATATAAAAATGAGAGAGCACAGAAGTTGACAAAATAGTAAAAGCAGACATGCTCTATTTTAGCTGAGACTTAGCTTTTTTGTTTTTCATTTATGAACATTCTTAAAATCCTTATTATATCATTTGAAACACATTTTTTTAATTTAGTGAAAATTAAGGCAAATAAATCCCAAACACTTAAAAGATAAATTGCATATGCATAGTGATATAGAGAGAAAATTAAAAACAAATTTTCAAAGCTTCCCATTTACATGGCTTTTAATGGAGAATGATTTACAATGCATCATGTACATGAACCAAATACCCATGAAGAATGTAAATATTGCATGGCACAAACATGAACTACAAAACAACAGTAATAATTAAAATAGGGAATGGGCTTTACAGATGGAAAGAGGA
This sequence comes from Octodon degus, assembly GCF_000260255.1. NCBI lineage: Eukaryota > Metazoa > Chordata > Mammalia > Rodentia > Octodontidae > Octodon > Octodon degus. The sequence continues at coordinate 940,009 of NW_004524904.1, forward strand.
ATGTGAATGGGAAGAGGTAGGGGAGTAAGAAAAGAGACAAAGTTTTTATATAAACACATCTATTCCCCATGATAAATGTAAACTTCCTCTACTGCCAATGTGTACTAATAAAAGTCATGTCATGTTTTACATGGAAAACTCCTTTTATGACTGAAACACATTAAATGGAGTTTTTACTGTAAATCAAGATTAATATTTATGTAGTCAATCAAAGTTCATGATAAAAACATGTCAAATTAGGTAATACTTTCCACTTGAATACTGACCACCTGTGGATTATGACCTGGTGAATAGGAGCAGCTGATTATATGATAAGCATCAGTTCCTTATCTTTAAGTAGTTGCTGCAACAGCAACTGCTCACAGAAGCATTGTTCTACTACTAAGTGAATTCTGAAGAATAAAATACTTAGCATAATTCTGGAAACATAGAAAGCAGTCAGATCCTTCAAAACACACACACTCTGCTCCTGCTGAGATTTAATCTGTTCCCTGAGAAGAGATTGATATACTTGCATCTCAGACCATTTGCAATTTTGTTTTCATGTCAGACCGAGTGCTAAGCCACCTAGAATCTTCTTTTCTTCCTTTCTCTGTTAGAGGTAGCAGAAAATGTTTACTAGAAGTCAAAAACATAAGATTTTATACTTTATTGGGGGGGGGGTCCACAGCCACTGTGATCTTATGTAATCCAAATGCACCCGTGTTATTCTTATGATGAGCCTAAATTTCATTAATAATTCAGATTTATGAAGGAATTACTAAAACCTTGAAAAGTTACCTTAGCTACTAGTTTCTTTTACTGATGCTACTTTCCCTCTCACAGTCAAACACTGTGGATGAGCTGAGCTGAACAGAATTCAGAAACTAATTTGGAGTCTGGACATCAAGTAGATGTGAAAATGTTGGAAAAATTGAATTGATTAGTTTTGGCTAAGTAGAGTATGAGTACATTGTTTGAGTTTTGTTATGCATACTTTTTCATTCATATTCATAGGTACAATATTGCTTAATTAAATGTTTATGTTGTTTTCTCTGTATTGCAGAAACTATCAGCATGACCAAGGAATTGTTTACGTACAACCCTGCAGAATACTTACATTAATGTGATTTAGACCTTCGGGAGTGGTGCCGCCACAGAGGTGATTAAGGAAGTTCATGGGTAAGGCCAGATTTTGAAATTTAACAATTTCACGAATAGTTCCCTAGAATCATTGTTTCTTTTCCTTTATAAGATCTTCAAAATAAATTGATTTTAGAGATAAATTAATTTGTTATATACTATATAGAAAATTAATATATACTGGGGAAAAGGAATGAACTTACTTGAAAGAAGAGAGTTACTGAGTTGTGAAGAAGGACAGGAGAGGGAGTGAGGGTAAGAGATATATCTATATATGTAAACAGCATAGTTTAGACAACTGTACTGTGCATTTCTGCTGGTCTGTAGAAAGGAGCATATAATGCTTAATTTGTTTTGTCTCCTTTTTTAATTGTTTGTACTTTTCTTAATTTATTATATATTTCATTCTTTTTTCTTCTAATTTTGTATGAATATGTCTCATAATATGAATAACTGGTTAGAAGACAACACTATGCATTACACCTACTGTGAAATTCATATTACTTTAAGTGAAATTCTGTATTATCTGTAACTTTTTCTCTTTCTTTCTTTCTTTCTTTCTTTCTTTCTTTCTTTCTTTCTTTCTTTCTTTCTTTTTTCTTTGTGCAGGGCCTCACTATGCAGCTTGGGTTCACAGTGATCCTCATGTTTTTAGCCTCCCCAGTGTTGGGATTACAGGCATGCACCATCACACCCAAACTCGGTTGCTGCTCAGCATGCCTGGGGACAGAGTTGGCAAGGCATGTGGTGCTGGAGATTGAACCCAGCCTCTGTGCTTGCCTAAGCAGGTGCTTAATAATTTTTTTCTGTTTCAATAATATTTTGTACTCTTTAAAAAAATATTAAAAAATTGTTTGGCCTGCTCAGGGATCTAAGGAAGATTTTGGAGGGTGATGCCTCACGGTTAAAGAATGCAGGTATGCAAGACATCAGCAACAACAGCAGACAGTGGATCACAGCAGAGAGTGATCTGTGTCTTTACTGTGTAATTCTCATATAGACTGTCATCACATACTTACATTCTTACATAGTGCCATAAAAGTGCATGCATGTTTACCTGAGTTGAGTCATGGTTGCATGACAGGATCTCACTGTACGCCTGTGCTAGACAAGCAGGGTCAGATACTCAGGTATTCTTAGATGGCCCTGAACTTTGAAGCAGTCTGAGTGGTTCCACTCATTTCAGCCCATCAAAAGTAGGGGGAATGTAGGTGTAACATAGGGAAATTGCACCTTTCACAATAACATCTGAAAAAATGAAATAAATAAAAGTCAATCTCACAAAGCAGTAAAAGATTTATACAGTGAAAATTAGAATACTCTGAAGAAAGAGATTGAAGAAAATTTCAGAAAATATGTATTCCTTTTTCCTGGATAGGAAGCACCAACATTGTGAAAATGGCTTTACTCCTAAAATTGTTACACAGATTCTACACAATCCCAATTAAAATACCATTAGTTTGCCTCACAGATATAGATAAATTATTCCTTAAATTTATCTGCAGCCAGGAGAGACTTAGAATAGGAAAAATAATCCCAGGCAACAAAGGAAAGGCAAGAGACATTACAATCCCTAACTGGAAATTATAGTACTAAGATACTGTGATAAAGTCAGCATGGTACTGGCAAAAAGCAAAAAACAAACAAGCAAAAAAACCCAACCCTCAGACCTGAAGAATCAAAGGAACAGATTAGAAGATGCAAACACAACTACAAACACACTCAGTCACCTTATCTTTGACAAAGGGGCCAAACATGTTCACTGGAAGAAACATAGCCTTTTCAATAAATGGGGCTGAAAAAACTGGCTTTTCGCATCCAAAGAATAAAACTATAACCATGTTTATTACCATGCACTAAACTAAAATCATAATGGATGACAGATTTAAATACTAAAACAAAAACACTAAATCTACTAGAGGACAAAGCAGGTAGAAATCTTGACTACACAGGATTAGGTAAAGAGTTTGTGAACTAAAATCAAACTACACAGGAAATACTTCAAAGAATCAGTAACTGTGATCTCATTTTATTGAAAAGTTTCTGCATGTCAAAAGAAATTACCAACAAAGTAAAAAGAAAACTCACAAATTTGAAAAAAAAATTTAGCTGACTTTCCCTCAATGAAGGACTGCTACCAAGAACATATAAAGAATTCTTATACTTCAGACCCCCAAAATTCAAAGACACAATCCAAAAATGGGCATTGTGATGAATATACACTTCTTAGATGAAGAAATACAAGTGAAAATTAAATATATGAAAAAATGTTCCACACCATTTGTCAATTGAAAAATGCAAATTAAAACCATACTGAGATTCCATCTCAATCCAGAAAGATTGGATATCATCATGATTGGATATCACCACCAATAATAAATGCTCAATGGGTGGTATGGATAAAGAAACACCTCTCTACTGTTTGTGGGAGTTCAGACTGGTACAACCACAATGAAAATCAGTGTAGAGATCCCTAAGATACTAGGATTAGAGGTCCCTTTGAGCCTTGCTCTTCCCCTTCTGAGTATTTTTCCAGAAGTACTGAAAATATAATACCACAGTAGTATATGTACACCCATGTTTATGCTAGTACAATTTGTCATAGCTAAAACTTGGAAGCAACCTAAATGCCCATCAAGTAAGGAATGGATAAAAAATATATGATATTTTCATGCAACAGAGTACTACTCAGCTATAAATATATAAATTTGAATTTTTATAGGTAAATCGATACAACTAAAGACCACATTCCCAAATAAAATAAAGTAGACCCTATCCTACAAACATCACACTATCTTCCTAGCATAACACCCTAAAAGAGTAAATAAAACCTGGAAAGTACAACAGAAACTGTGAAAGGTAGGGAAACTATTCAAAGGGAAGGAACAACTGGAAAGGAGAAGGAGAAGGGAAAGGAGAAAGGAAAAGAAAGAAGGAAAGGAAATCATATACATGTATATATACAGGATAGCTTGGATAAGTGTACTACTGATTTCCACTGGTTTACTGAAAGGAACAATAGTTAATACTTAATATTTTTTCTTTTACTTTTTTAAACCAATTTGTATTACATGATAAAAAGTGAAGTTGGAAAGAGAAACTATGATGCAGAGGGAAAGGAAGAAAAGAAAAAGAAAAAACAGGTAGAGTAGGATAAATTGATAACAAAGTTTTAGAAATAAGGAGGGGAAGAGGAATTGAAAGAAAGATAGCAGATTGTGGAAAAAATGAATCAAAACTTGCCATGTACAGGTACAACTTCCCTATGATGAATATGATCATTATGTATATCTAAAATGTACCAATGAACTTAATTTAAAAGAAGTGTTGGATGTTGCTCTACTTACATGCTTTATTGTAGAAATGTCTGTTTGCAAAGATTTCTCATTGCCATATTGGGTTTTATATGTATTGTCTTGATTTTTACCGTTTTCTTATATATTATGGATATCTACCATATAAGAAATATAGTTTGGCAGAATTTCTTCTGTTTTATAGGTTTTCTCTCTGATGATTATTTCCCTTGAACTGTAGATGCTTTTTACTTCACATAGTTCTATTTATCAATTTTCAATTTTGTTTGGGGGGCTTATTGGAAAAGTGTTTGCTCAATCTAAAGTCTGAAAATGTTCCTGTATTTTCTTCTAGTAGTTCCATGTCTTACATTTTAGAGAAAAATGAGAGATAAATTGAGAAAATGTACTGGTTACAAAACAAATGCACAGAAATCACTCTAACCTTAAATATAAATCAAGAACTGAGCTCATTTACAATGGCTTCTAAAAACTCAAAATATGCACAGGTGACTGATTGTAAGTGAATAAACGTTGTAGGCTCTGAAATGTTAATTATGAGTAGAGTTGAAGGAATTTCATTGCTTGGAATTCAAATTAACTTCCTTTTGTATTGTGGATCACTTTACAACAAAATATAGTTGTATGGATATGTGTGTGTTCAGAAGATTGTCCATAACTGTTTTCCACTGGAAACAAAGGCACAGATCTTTGTGGTTCTTCTTCCTCTAGAGACCTGTATCCTCTAATACATTGATTCAAATTTGCCAGAAAGGAACTCTCTAGGGATCACACTCAATGAATAAAATAAAGACCAACACTCTGAAAGAGGTTTGATCTGAGAGCAAATAGGAGAGCCTGTGTTCTAGTAAGTTATCCACTCACACTTCCTCAGCTGATTGCCTTGGAATTGTGTTCATGGATGAACTTTCCATCAAGACAACAGCACATTCCACCTCTGGATTGTCATTCTTCTTGGATGGTAGGATTTTCTCATTTTTTGAAAAAAATAATAGTGAAGTTTATTTTAAAATGTGAGGAAAGCCAGATCTAGATCTCTACTTCAATAAAACAGAAGCAATTGTTTTTTTATCATGTGTTATCTAATGTTTCCTGTATTCGTAGCCATGGAAATTTCATTACCTCCTTTCCTTTTGCAGAAAAATTCTTTTACCTTCATAATTAGCAGATGTATGAAAAAGGATTTTCTTGGAGGAATCACTTTGGAAAATTGTATCTCTTTGTTAACAAATATGTGCATAAAAGAAAAATGATGGGGCTGTAATTTAAGTAAAGTGAACCCAACGACTCAGCCACCATCTTTCCTCTACGAGAGGAAAGTGGAGTCCTTCAACAGCATGGTTTTCTCAACCCTGTAGGTACCAGATTAAACCACTAAAGTCAGTGTTAAATCTGTGGTATCAAAGCTTTCAGTATTTTTTAACCACTAAAATGCATGGCTAGGTGGACAAATAGTGAGCAGTACAATCATCAGTGCCAGTCTTCTTTCATATGATTTTGGAAAAAAAAGAATTATACTCAAAGCATGCAAGTTTTTCCTGGGATAATTTCAACATGCAATTGACTATCACCATGGATCTGAAAGAAAATAAGGTACATATTCTTCAACTGGATTATGTAACAATTGCCTGGGTGTATTAGAAATATTCATTTTCTAAGGCCAGCGAGATGGCTCAGTGGAATAAGCACTTCCCTGGCAAGTGCAAGGGCCTGAGTTCAAACACCAGTTCCAAAAAAAAAAAAAAAAAAAAAGAAAAGAAAAGAAAAGAAAAGAAACAAAGAGATATTCATTTTCTAATGATATATGAAGGATAACCAAAAATTTTTACTGGACAACTTTAAGAGAGATAGTTTTGAAATTTAAATCCTATAACTCCCATAAAAATCCATCTGTTTCAGTCTTTTGGGAGGCCTTAAATTTCATCCACTAGAAGTACATACATAAATAACATTTCCTTTTTCTTACAAGTTAATAGATTGAGCTATACTCATGCATTTTTATAGTTTATTTTTAATAGGTCAATATATTGTATGAGGAGACAGAATTCATGTATTTTTTTCCTAGAAAATGGAATACAAACAGAGCCCTCTCTTCTAATGGGAGAGAATAATGTACTCTTACAATGAAAGAACTTCAGAGTTGGTAGACTTGAGGGTATCGCTGTAGAAACTAGCTTGCTTACCGAAAACTATGCATTAGAAGGCCAGGGAGATATCTCAGTAGAATAAGCGCTTACCTAGCAAGCACAAGGGCCTGAGTTCAATCCCTTTCTTTCTTTCTTTCTTTCTTTCTTTCTTTCTTTCTTTCTTTCTTTCTTTCTTTCTTTCTTTTTTTTTTTGTTCAATCCCACAAAAAAAGAAAGAAGAAAGAAAGAAAGAAAGAAGAAAGAAAGAAAGAAAGAAAGAAAGAAAGAAAGAAAGAAAAAACTATTCATTAGAGCCTCCAGAAAGTAGTATTTGTGGATAACAGACTCATGCATCAAATAAGGGATCCTGTTTTCTTTAACTATATCACTCATCCTACAATAAGCTGTTGATTGCTATGTAGGAAAGTAATATATGTAAATGATATTCACATACAACTATTTCTATTTAATGTTTTCATTAATCTTCCTTTCTTTTCAAATCTATACATCTTTATTCTCAGTCCCTTGTATGTTATATTTTAAAATTTATGTCTCTATTGCCTAACTACCATGAATTTACATACTTAGTGATCATTTTAATTTCCATTTGTAATTTCTTTTTCAGATATTTTGGTATATATGTTTTATGACCCTAATGTCTACTCTGTTTCTTATAAGAGATATGATACAATATAGAGAGAATGTTTAAATTTAAAAATAAATTACAGTAAAGGAATACTTCTATTACTCTTATTTTATGATTATTTTTACAGGATATAATGAGAAATCTAGAGGATGCTGCTATCTATTTCAAACAAATGGAAACATAGGCTTATAAATACATTATGCTGTGATGTCATACACACTATTCATCACCTGGGTGATTTTTGCCTCTTCTCTAAAGTCAAACTGATCATGAAATGTAAATAGTGTGAATTGATTAAGAATATTAAGGCAGCCATGACAGCACACATAAAAGTGATCGAGAGCAGATGTCAAGGACAGACTGAGGAAGTGTTAGCAATGACGACATATGTGTGTTGTTTTTGGAGGTGTGTTAAAGGCAATGTGTCCTTCACTGTAATAATTTTTTAATTGTAAGCATAAGCTGTAGTTTTCAGTCATTCATTGTATTTGGGGTTCAGTGAGATGCATGTGTTATTTACTTCACCATGCAGGACAATATCTGATTTTGTTCCCACATGAACGCAACAGGACACATCAAGGAAAGCAGTTCGAGTGAGAAACAATGAACAGGTTCAATGCTAGCAGCCCAGCAGCCTTTGTCTTACTGGGCTTTTCTGACCAGCCTCAGCTGGAGCTCGTGCTGCTTCTGGTCATCTCCAGCATCTATATTCTAACACTTCTTGGTAACACAACCATCATCCTGCTTTCCTATCTCAGCCCCAAACTCCACACACCCATGTACTTCTTCCTCTCCAATCTCTCCTTCCTGGACCTGTGCTTCACTACCAGCATTGTCCCACAGATGCTTTGGAACCTCAAGGGCCCTGAGAAGACCATCAGCTACACTGGCTGTGTGATCCAGTTGTATGTGATTTCAGGGCTGGGCTCTACCGAGTGTGTGCTGCTGAGTGTGATGGCCTATGACCGCTTCAATGCCATCTGCCGCCCCCTCCACTATGGCGTTATCATGCACCCAAAGCTTCTCCAGCATCTAGCGGCCCTGGCCTGGATCAGTGGTTTTGTGGAGTCCACCGTGCAGACCAGCCTTGTTTTCCACTTGCATCTCTGCAGCCATCACAGGGTGGACGATTTCATGTGTGAAGTGCCTGCCCTGATTCAAATCGCCTGTGAAGACACAACTTTCCTGGAAAATGAACTCTCCGTAGCGACTGTATTGTATGTGGTGACACCTCTGGGGCTCATTCTGATCTCTTATTGCTTCATTGTTAGGAGTGTGCTGAAGATAAAGGCCAGAGAAGGCAGGAGGAAGGCATTTGGGACATGTGGGTCCCACCTGATTGTTGTGGTCTTGTTCTTTGGGACTGTAACTTGTGTCTATATTCAGCCCAAGAGCAAGTACACACAGAATCATAAAAGATTTCTCACCCTTTTCTATACTATAGTGACACCTTCCCTTAATCCTTTGATCTACACATTGAGAAACAAAGAAGCTAAATGGGCAATTAAAAGGTTACTGGCAAGATAACCAACTTAAAAAGAATGGTGAAAATCATCCAGAGACTTGTGAGCATTATCTACTTATGTTGTCTTTCTTATTTATGAGGAGTGTGGCTAAATCTCAAAAGAAATGTGTGGCAAAAATAAATGAAATAGCATATTTAATGTAAAAAAGGGGTAGGTGGCTCCTTTTCTATAATGAGATTAAAGTACTGACTTTAAATGTGTAGCCTTTTTTCTGGGAATATTATGTGTCCCCTTTTCTCAGGCCCTTCTTAAGGACTCCAAGAATAAACAGATATGTGCATAATCTGTGCAGGGGCATGGAGCATGTGTGTGTGGTGCATAATCACGAGTCTCACACACATTGCTCACTGCTAATGCTGTGGGTGACATAGTCACCCCCAAGCCCTTTGTCATCATGGAAATAAAGCTTCTTTTTCACACAACAGAAGCAGAAGTTCAGCTTACCCAAGAGCATCTCCTCCGTGTTTTCAGGCTTCACATTTGGCAGCCCCAGAGCCAGGGCTGTGCTCTGTGAGCAGCTTCCCTGACAGTGTGGAGGCCTGCAGCAGAGCCCCCTGTCTCCAGCACTTGGCGTTCTCCAGGGGCTGCCGCTGTCTGCGCTTTCATTGGAAGAATCAGGGGCTCAGTGCACCAAGGGCTCTTTTTTATCTCTCCCATATAGACATGAGATGGTCAAACGAGATAAGGGATGAGACTGAATATGGATAGTTAGGAAGAGATTGCTAAGCAACCTCGGTGGCTCTTAGGAATCTTTCCTTGGTATCAAATGGCTGCCCATTTTTGTTGATGAATCCTTTAGTTCTAATCATTGGCTGTGAGACAAAATATGCAAGCACAATTTGAACCATTATCATTGAATCTGAAGACTTAAACTTCACCAAAGTAAACCTCGCTTTACAAATGAGAAAAATAATCCTTGTAGTTCATGTAGTATTTTATTGGTGTTAAAACTATAGAAATGATTCTGGAAATTATTGATATAATTGTTTCTCTTTGTGTTGAATGTAAAGATTTTGTCTGTTCTAGTAATTTACTTCACAAGTTGGGCAAAAAATTAAAATATTTGAACTACTTCCCAAGTATTGACTATACTTACTGACAAAATATTACCCAATCCTCATTGTCTTTACACATTTATAGTGTGTTAGAATTTAAGTGTTGTTGTCTCACAAAATACTTTTCTTTTTTAAAATCTTGGCCAAGAATTTAAATATAGATAGGTAATTCTGGGTGAATATTAAAATATTACTTTGATAACCAGTTTGTTGATAAAAAAGCAGGAAAAATGTCATCCTGTCCAAAGCCTTCATAAGGCTGTATAGGCCCTGTTCCTGTAAACCTTGCCTTTCTCCTAAAATATAATTTGATCTTGATATGTATGCTCACATTTCAGTTAATGTCCTTTGATGGCTTAGAGCAGCCAAAGATTTGATAAGCAGCATGTTTATGAAGGCCATTTAAATCTTGTAATTTTAAATAATAAATGCAGAAACCAACAAAAATGATACTCACACACACTGACCGAGGCAGGTGTAAATCTTTTTAAGCTCTGCTGTTCTGCACACAGGCCCTATGATACAACTGCATGGATCAGCCTGCCCTACTCCAGCTGGTCCTCTGGCCCTCTCACAGAAGGCTCTGCATTTTGATATGATGATGTCATGCTCTGGGGGAGATACCTAGAAGGGGAGAGCTGGTCAAATGGAATTTCTCTTTTCAATTTTTGAAGATACCTCCACGTCGAGTTCCATAGTGAATGTACTAGTTTACAGTTCAACAATACACAAAGGTTATTTATTCCCAACAGCCCCATAAGCATTTGCTGTTATTCAATTTCTTGATAATAGTCATTCTTTCTGGAGTAAGGTAAACTCTCAGTGTTGTTTTCATACGCATTTCTCTAGTGCCAGTGATGTTAAACATCTTTTATGTACTTATTGGTTATTTATAATTATTTTCTAAAATTTAATTTAATTTAATTTTTATTTTGAATAGTGAAAACAAAAGCAACAACAAATAGCAAAAACAAAGACAGAAGCAGCATAACACACAATACTACATATGTTACAGATTTTCAAAAGGAGAACAGCTAATTAACAATGGTTGTTATATTATCTATTTTTATGACTAAATCTTGCTCAGATTAACAGATGCAGTTATGTAAGATTGGACAAATAATTGAATATTACTGCTTGCTTTCAACAAAACAATTTTTTCTTGTCTTTTTTACAAATGTATTCATCACAGGATCTACAGGGTCTAACTACACAAATTGCATACATAGTGATCCTCCTGTTTTCAGTCTACCAAGCACTGGGATTGCAAGCATGCGCCTCCATGCCTAGTCTCATTTCCTGACTCAGCATGCCCCTGGGGCAGGGCTGGCATAGCACTCTGTGGCTTGAAACCTTGTTGATCCTTCAATGTCATTTCTCAGAACACAGATATCACTATATAGAGTTAGTCAAGCTGAAAATTTTACATTAACTGCTATTTAAAAAAGGTGATGGCAATTACTAGTACAACCATCTCACCATATGTGTATATATTTGCATGTTTTCCCCATCTTTTCTCATTTCTCTCATCTTCATTGTTTAATCCTGCAGTGTAGTTTTCTCTGTTTTACTACATTTACTACCTTTCAGTCTTTAAATTTCCTTTCAGGTTCTTACACTAGGCAGACAATATGATATTTACACATGTGGGTCTGATTTATTTCACTTATGAGTATAGCTTCTAGTTGCATCCACTTACTTATAAAGGCTTCCAGTTTGTCTTTCTTTATAGCTGAATAATACTTCATTGTATGAACTGTCACATCTTTTTTCTCCATTCCTCAGGTGGTGGGCATTTTGGTTGTTTCCAAGAATTGACTATTACAAATTTTGTTGCTATAAACATGGGTGCACACATATCACTATGATATAATGTTTTCAGTACTTTTGGGAAAATACCCAGTAGGAGAATAGCTGGATTGAATGTGATTTCCAGTTCTAGTTTTTTGAGGAGTCTCCACACTCATTTCCATAATGGCTGTTCCAGTCTATTTTCCCACCAGCAGTGGAGAAGGGTTCCCTTTTCCCCACAGCCTCTCTAGCATTTGTTATTAGTTAGTTTCCTTATGATAGCCATTCTTTCTGGGGTGAGATGGTAGCTCATAAGCTCTCCTTTTTTATCTCTCTCTCTCTCTCTCTCTCTCTCTCTCTCTCTCTCTCTCTCTCTCTCTCTCACATTTTGGACCTTCTTCCATTGACTTTGCCATGATACATATATTATTCTGTTGATAGTCATGAAGACCACTACAAAGATTTAACTGCGTTGCACCCCCCTGGTGTAAGCATGGGTATGCACATACCACTGAAATATGCTGTCTTTAACGCATTTGGGAGATATGCAGAAGGAGAAGAGCTTGTCCAAATGAAATCCTCCTTTCATTTAATTTTTTTTCTTTTTTCACTTTTAAATGAATCTCTATATAGATTTGTAACCTATTTGTACTAGTTTAAATTCACATCAACAATGAAGAAGGGCTCTTTTTCCACAATAGTCTCTAAAAAATTTATTTTTAAGTTCTTGATGACGGCAATTTTTTCTGAAGAAAGACAGAATTTCCAATGTTTTAAATTATATGTCTCTAGCTGGTGAGATGGCTCAGTGGTCTAAAGCAGCTACTTAGAAAAAGCTAAGCTAAGCAAAGCAAAGCACAGGGACCGTGGTTCAATCCCCCAGCACCACATGCCAGCCAGCATGCCC
>NW_004524904.1:952595-958652 GCF_000260255.1 Octodon degus
TACTGTAATTTTCCTTGAAAAGATCTTTGACTTCTTTAGTTAGATTAATTCCAAAGTATTTCATTTTTCTTGGTGCTACTGTAAAAGGTTTTGTTTCTTTAATTTCCCTCTTGGTATGCTTGTTGTCTGTGTAGAGGAATGTTATTGACTTTTGGGTATTTACTTTATAACCTGCTATGCTACTGAATTTCTGTATTAATTCTAGTAGTTTCTTGGTGGAGTTTTTTGGGTCTTCCACGTAAAGTATCATGTCATCTGAAAATAAAGATAATTTAACTTCTTCTTTGCCTATTTTTATTCCTTTTATTTCTTTATCTTGTCTAATGGCTGTAGCTAATGATTTCAGAACTATATTGAATAGCAGTGGTGAGAGTGGACATCCTTGTCTTGTACCCAATCTAAGAGTAAAAGATTTCAGTATTTCCCCATTTAGGATTATGTTAGCTGTTTTTTTTTTTTTTTCATAAATAGCTTTTACCAGATTGAAGTAGAGGCCATCTATTCCAATATTCTCTAGGACGTTGAACATGAATAAGTGTTGGACTTTGTCAAAAGCCTTTTGTGCATCAAGGGAGATGATCATGTGGTTTTTAGTTTTCGTTCTATTGATATAGTGTATTACATTGATAGATTTTTGAATATTGAACCATCATTGGATCCCTGGGATGAAACCTACCTGGTCATGGTATACGATCTTCTTGATGATTTGCTGTATTCTATTTGCTAGTATTTTATTGAGAATTTTGGCATCTATGTTTATGAGGGAGATCGGCCTGTAATTCTTTCTTAGTCGCATCTTTCCCTGGTTTTTGTATCAGTATAATACTTGCCTCCAGGAATGATTTTGGGAGGAATACTTTCCTTTTCAATTTCATGGAAGTGTTTGAGGAGTATAGGGACTACATCTTCTGCAAATTTCTTGTAGAGTTGAGCTGTGAATCCATCCTGACCTGGACTTTTCTTTGTTGGTAGGTTTTTAATAACATCTCATATTTCATTGGCTGTTATTGGGCTATTGAGAATTGTTGTATTTTATCGATTTATTTGTGGCAATTTGTACCTCTCTAGGAATCTCCCCATTTCTTCTGTGTCTTGTATTCTGTGAGAGTAAAGATTCTCAAAGTAGCTATTGATAATCTTCTGAATTTCCACTAGGTCTGTGGTAATTACACCCTTTTCATTCCTTATTGCTCGTATTTGAATTTTTTCTTTCCTGTTTTTGAAGAGGTTAGCTAAGGGCTTATCGATTTTATTTAATCTTTGAAAGAACCAGCTTTTTGCTTTTTTAATTGTTTGAACTGTTTTCTTCATCTCAATTGAATTAATTTCTGCACTAGTCTTTGTGATTTCTTTCCATCTTTGGGCTCTGGATTTGGTTTGCTCTTCCTTTTCTAGTTGTTAAAGGTGCAACATTATTGTATTTATTTGTTCTCATTCTGTTTTCCTAATGTGTAAGTGCACAGCTATGAATTTCCATCTGAGAACTGCTTTCATTGTATCCCATAAATTACGATAAATTGTGCTTGAATTTTCATTGAACTGTAGAGATTTTTGAATTTCTTGTTTAATTTCATCTGTGACCCATTGGTTGCTGAGTAGGGTGTCATTTAATTTCCATGTATTTAAAGTTTTTTCTGGTTTCTTTTGTCATTCATTTCTAGTTTCATTGCACTGTGGTCAGACAATGTGCATGGGATAATTTCTGTTTTCTTGCATATACTTAAGCATGACCTATGGACCAGTATGTGGTCTATTTTAGAAAATGACCCATGTGCAGCTGAGAAAAATGTGTATTCAGCTGTGTTTGCTTGGAGCACTTTGAATATGTCCACCAAGTCCATTTGTTTCAAGCTCTGGTTCAGTTCTGTTATTTCTTCGCTAAGGTTTTGTCTGATTGACCTATCTTTTGGGGATAAGGGGGTGTTAAGGTCTCCTGTTAAAACTGTGGTATTGGATATTAGATTTTTCATGTCCATTAAGAGTTGCTTTCTATAGTTGGGTGCTCCCGTGTTTGGTGTATACATATTTATGAGTGTTACCTCTTCCTCTTGTGTTTTTCCCCTAAGCAGTATATAGTGGCTTTCTTTATTTCACTTGATCATTGTTGGTTTGAAGTTGAGACTGTCTGAGAATAGAATTACTACCCCTGCTTTATTCTAAGGTGCTTGGTAATGTAGTATTGTGTTCCACCCTTTGACTTTCAGCCTATGAATGTCTTTTTGAGTTAAATGTGTTTCTTGTATACAGCATATTGTTGGATTTTGTTTCCTAATCCACTGTGCCAGTCTATTTCTCTTAAGTGGTGAATTGAGTCCATTTACATTGATGGTTAGAATTAAGATTTAGTGACTTACGACTGACATGTTGTTTACCTGTTGTCATTTACTTCTTTTTCTCCTGATTTTAATTGCTTGCCCTATTATTTGGTTGCTTCTGATCTCATTCGTGGAGTTCTGATCATTTTGATCCCTCTCTAGAATATCTTTCAGTAGCCTGTGTAAGGTTGGCTTTGTCATCATGAAATTCTTTAGCTGTTCTTTGTCATGGAAGTATTTCACTTCTCCATCAAACTTGAGAGTTTTACAGCATATAGTAGTCTGGGCTCTAATTTGTTTTCATAGAGGACTTGAAGTACTCTGCTCCATGTTGTTCTTGCCTTGATGTTTTGTGAAGAGAAGTAGGCCACAATTCTGATGGGCTTTCTTTGAATGTGATCTGCTTCTTTTCTCTAGTGGCTTTCAGTATATTGTTTTTGTGCTGAATTTCTGGGATCTTGACGATTATATGTGTCGATGTGTTTTTCATTGGGTTAAGGTTACTTGGCATTCTGTATGCTTTGGTTACCTGAATATGATATTGTTTCCTCATATTTGGGAAGTATTCTGCTATTATTTCTGCCCATATTTTTTTAATGTCATTTGTATTGACTCCTTCTTTCTCATTGACGCCTATTAGTCTCACATTGTTCATCTTTGCATCATCTTGCAGGTGATTGATTATTCTTTTCTGCATCCTAGTTGTTTTTTAAGAGATCCTTTGTTACCTTTTCACTACTAGCATAATATAAATTTTAAAAGACGTGAAAAGTCCTATACCCAATAACAGAATCTTAACTGGAGACTTAATACTTCCATAGCCCAAAAAATTGATCAAGTAGACAAAAGTGTAGGAAAGAATTAGCAGAACTAAATGAAAAGTTTGAACAAAGTACTTCGTGGACATATACAAATTATTCCACCCAACAACATCTGAATGCACAGTTTTCTCAGCAACTCTTGACATATTTTCTTTCTTTCTTTCTTTCTTTCTTTCTTTCTTTCTTTCTTTCTTTCTTTTCATTTGTTTTTGGCGGAACCTGATATTGAACTCAGGCCCTGGCTCTTGCCAGGCAAACACTTATTCTACTGAGCTATCTCCCCGGCCCATCTTTATTTCTTTCCTTTTGATTTTATGACAGGGTCTACAGGGTCTCATTATACAAATCAGTCTCTTAGAGATTCTCCCGCTTTCAATCCCCCAAGTTCTGGAATTATAAGTGCATGCCACTGCACTCATTCTCCATCACCTTCTCAGGGAACCCTGGGGGTGGGGCAGTCATGCTGGGAATTGAACCCAGGCCACTACGCTCTGCCTAAGTAGGCTTTGTTTGCTGAGCTATCTGGCTGGGTCTGGAACCATCTGTAAATAGACCACATCTTAGTCCACAGATCGGGCTGAAGTAAATGCGACAAAACAGAAATTACCTCACACATATTATGTGATCACAATGCATTTAAAGTGGAAATTAATGACAAAAAAACCTGTATAAACACATGGAAATTAACACCCTCCTCAACAAACAATGGGTTAAGATGAAATTAAACAATATTTACAAGACAGTGAAAATCCAAAAACAATTTACTGGAATTAGTGGGATGCAATGAAAGCAGTTTTCAGAGGGAAATGCATAGTGGTGAATATACGCATTAGGAAAACAGAATAATAACAAATAAATATGTTAATGGTGCACTTCAAGCTTCTGGAAAAAGAAGAGCAAACCAAGCCCAAAGCCCAAAACCTAAAGAAGGCAGAGAATTGAAAGGATTAGTGCAGAAATTAATGCAATTGAGAGAAAAAACAAACATACAAACAAACAAACAAAAAACTAATGAGTCAAAGAGCTGGTTCTTTGAAAAATTAACTAAAATTGATAAACCCCTAGCCAACCTCATAAAAAGAAGACAAAAACTTCTGAACTTCAAGCAATAAGGAATGAAAAGGATAAAATTACTACAGATCCTGTAAAACTACAAAGATCATCAATAACTACTTTGAAACTCTTTAGTCTCACACAACATAAATAACATAATAAGTGGACAGAATCCTAGACAGATACAAATTACCAAAGCTCAATCAAGAAGTTATAAAAACTCCGAATAACCTAATATAAAAATTCAATCAACAACTTACAGACAAAGAAAAGCCCAGGTCTTGATGGATTCAGAGCTGAATTTTACAAGAAATATAGAGAAGATTTAATCCTAATACTCCTCAAGGTCTTCAATGAACTTGAAGGAAGTTCAAGGAAGGAATACTCTTAAAATCGTTCCTGTGGGAAAGCATTCTACTAATACCAAAACCTGAGAAAAAGAGAACTATAGATGTACCGCCTTCATGAACATAGATGCAAAAATCCTCAATATATTAATAGCAAATAGAATGCAGCAAAACATCAGGGAGATTATACAGCATGACCAGGTAGGATTCATCCAAGGGATGAAAATGATTCAATATATGCAAATCTTTAAACATATTACATTTACATTTTTCTCAATAGAGCAAAAAGCAAACATCACATGATCATCTCAACAGGCAGAGAAAAAGATTTTGACAAAATCTACACATATTCATGGTCGAAATGCACAAATAATTAGAATAGATGGCTCATACCTCAATCAGATAAAAGCGATCTATGACAAACCAACAGCCAACATCATTGTAAGTGGAGAAAAACTGAAAGCTTTTATTCTAAAATCAGGTACAACACATGGATGTCTACAATCATGACTCTTTTGCATATATAGTTCTGGAAACATTAGCCAGAGACATTAGAGAAGAGAGAGAAATAAATGGAATAACAATAGGTAGAGAATCAAGCTATCACTATTCATCGATGACATGATACTATACATGGAAGACCCAAAAATCTCGATCAAGAAGGTCCTACAATTAATAAATAAATTCATTATCATATCAGAATACAATGTCAATACCAAAAAAAGTCAATAGCATTCCTCTACACACATAACAAATTCACTGAGAGAGAAATTAAAGAAACAATACCTTTCACAATAGCATTCATCAAATTTAAATATTTAGGAATTAATCTAACAAAGGAAGTAAAAGAACTACACCATGAAAATTACAGTAGTCTGAAGAAAGTGATTGAAGAGGATTTCATAAAATGCAAATGTATTTCTTGCTCCTGAATGGGAGAATCCAAAATTCTGAAATGACAATTCTCTGAAAAATTGTTACATAGATTAAATGCAATCCCTGTCAAAATACCATCAAAATATCTCACAGATCTAGAGAAAACATTCCTAAAATTTAGTTGAAATCAGAAAATACTGGGCTGGCCAAGTAGCTCAGCAGATTAAAGCGCCCACAAGCAGGAGTAGGGACTGGGAGGTTCAATCCCTGGGCCTGCTGTGCTGGCCCCGCTCCTGCTGTGCTGGGTGTGGTGGTGCATGCCTGTAATCTCAGCACCTGGGAGGCTATGAAAAGGAGAATCACTATGAGTCTGATCTAGTAGTAAGACCCAGAACACCCTGTAGACCCTCCCCTAAAAATACAGAAAAAAGAAAATAAAAGAAATCAGAAAATACCTAGAATAGCAAAGGCAATCCTGGGCAACAAAGGCAAGACAAGAGGCACTGCAATCCCTTAAAACTATAGTACAAATCCACTATGATGAAATCAGTAAGGTATTGGCAGAAGAAGAAGAAGAAGAAGAAGAAGAAGAAGAAGAAGAAGAAGAAGAAGAAGAAGAAGAAGAAGAAGAAGAAGAAGAAGAGG
>NW_004524904.1:958752-963975 GCF_000260255.1 Octodon degus
CACAAAATAAATAAATAAATAAATAAATAAATAAATAAATAAATAAATTATATGTCTCTAGTGATCATAGACATTGAATTTTTTTATGTATTTATTCTCCACTTGTACTTCCTGCTCTGGGAAATGTCCATTCATTTCAGCTATCCATTAATTCTGTTTTCCAATTTTCTAGCAAACAGTTATTAACCACATTTACCTACAATCCTTGTATTTCTATGATATTATTTTTTACTTTATCCTTCTTTATCACTGATTTTATGCACCTGGGTCTTGTATATTTTTTATGAAGTCTGGCAAAAGATTTGTTAATGTTGTTTATAATTTCAAGAAGAAATATTTGTTTTTGTTTATTTACTTTTATTTTATTGCAATACTGGGAGGGAATATAGTGCTTTTGCACTGAGCTCTACCTCCAACACAATTTTTAGTGTTGAGACACAATCTAACTAAATTTCTAGGTTATCAAGTTCCCAAGACTCTGCTCAAGCTTTCAATCCTCCTGCCTCATGCTCAAGGGAGTTCAGGTGCACTTCCATGCCTGGCTTGTTAAAAATTATCTTTATTTAACTGGTACATGAACCTGATATATATTAACTGAGTACCATGTGATATGTCAAAACATATAGGCATTGTTAATATTTACATAAAGTTAACATACTTTTCTCCTCAATTTTTGTCACTTCTTATTTGAAAATATTTACTGTAATTTCTTCTGGAATTTTGAAAGAGATTGCATTTTTTTTTTACCCATAGTCACCACACTATGCAACAGTAAACCAGAATTTCTGACACCTATCTAACATCAACCGCTGGTCAAACTTTCCCAGTCCTCCCTCATGCCTGTGTTCCCATCCAGTAGTAACCACCATTCAACTCTCAGGTTCTGTGAGGTCAAACATTCACATCTGAGTGTGATGATGAAATAGTTTTGTCTCTTTGTCTTTTTATTTTTCTTAACTCAATGTCTTCCATGCTGTGTTTACTACAAATCGAATGTTTTCCCCTTCTATGACTGAGTAGTGCCGTATTATCTGTATGCATCATTTTTAAAAATTCTTTCACTGGTAGGTGTACACATTGATTGTTTTGCCTCTTGGCTAATTCAAATAGGGCTGTAATGACTATATACGCCCAGATACATCTTGATTTAGTGGTTTCACTTCCTTTGCATTTATACTCTGGGTGCATTGCTGAGCATGTAGTCATTTCATCTTATTTTTTAAAAAAATCTCATACTGTTTTCCATAATGATTGTACTATTATTTGTACAATTATACAAATAATATTTGTACCAACAGTGAAGAGAAGTTGTTTTCTTTGTGTTTTAAGTAATACCCATTCTCACTGGGTTAAGACGGTGAGAGATTTGCATTTTACGGTAAAAACAATGTTGAAAACTGGAGCTACAGTGGGATTAGGGAGAAAAAAGGAAGGGAAAAAGTAAAGGTCCATGAAAGGAAAAATCGGGGAAAACCCCTTTATAAATAAAGAAGAAAAGAAGTACTGAAGGAAAGAGAGGAGACTGGGAACATGTAGGAATCAAAATATGTTCTGTACAGGTATGAATTTCCTGTGATGGGTATGATCATCATGCATATCTAAATGGACTAATAAGCCCAATATAAAAAAGAAGTGCTGTTGGATGCCTTTTCAAAACACTATTGCTCTGTTTATGTTTATTTTAGAAATGTCTGTCTACAAGGATTACTCATTATCACATTCGGTTGTGTATTTAGCTATCATTTTGAGTTTTACAGCAGAATACAGCTGAATGTACATGTGTGTGTGCAGGAGGTTGTGAATAATTGATTGTTTTCTACTAGAAACAAAGGCACAGATCTCTGTGGTTTTTCTCTCTCTAGAGACCTGCATCATCTCACATATTGCTTTAAATTTGTCAGGAAAGAGCTCTCCAGAGATTCCACTGAATCAATAAGACCATCACCCTGAAAGTCGTTTGACCTGAGAGATGATAGGACAGCCCGGGTGCTAGCATGTTACCCCCACATTGTTCTCCAACTTCTTGCCTCAGAATTGTGTTCATGGATGAGCTTTCCATCAAGACAGCTACACGGTCTACCACTGGATTGTCATTCTGCCTGGACAGTAGGAGCTGTCTTTTTTTTTTCTCATTTTTTGGAAAAAGAAATAGAGAAGTGTATTTTAAAATGTGAGGAATTCCAGATCTAGATCTCTGCTTCAGTAAAGAGAAGCATTTTTTTGCATGTGGTTCCTACTGCTTTTTCTGCATTTTTAGCTTTCAAAATTTTGCTACTTTCTTTTATTTTTGAAAATTTTTAATTCATTTTAATGAAAAAAAGATAAAATAGCAATGAAACAGTTTCAAAACAGGTTAGTAAGACAGTTACAATAATATCTTGCATTTGTTGTGTTCAGAGTAGTAATTTAGAGGACAAGATGTAGACATGATATCTTGTACAAACCATATTAGTACAAATCTTTCTTCTCATTGAACTAAGAGAAAGTAGCTGTATATTTATCCTATCCTGTATATACATATACATATATATGTACAAGAAGCAAATAAATATATGAAAAAATGCTCCACATCACTAGCCATCTGTGAAATGGAAATTAAAACAACACTGAGTTACTATCTCACCCCAGAAACAATGGCTATCATAAAGAAATCAACCAACAACAAATGTTGGAGAGGCTGTGGGGACAAAGGAATCCTTCTCCACTTCTGGTAGGAATGTACACTGGTGCAACCATTGTGGAAATCAATGTGGAAATGTCTCAAAAAAACTAGGACTTGAAATCCCATTCAATTCAGCTATCCCCTTTCTGGGAATTTTCCCAAAAGAACGGAAAACATCATATCATAATGATATAAGTGCATCTATGTTAATAACACCACAATTTATGGTAACCAAATCTTGGAAACAACCAAAATGTCCATCACCTGAGGAATGGATGAAAAAGATGTGGAGGTTTTATACAGTACAGTATTACTCAGCTGCTTTCTTCTCTTCAGCAGCCAAAACACCGTTGTCCTCATCATGATGAAGAGACATAGGAGAAAGGATTTTCACTATAGAATCACTTTGCAAAACTGAATCCATTTATGAACATATAACATACATAAAAGAAAAATGTTGGGGCTTTATTTAAGTGAAGTGAACCCAATGACTCACCCACTGTCTTTCTTCCGAGAGGCACACAGTCCTTCATCAGCATGGTTCTCTCTGTCTCTCTGTCTCTGTCTGTCTGTCTGTCTGTCTGTCTGTCTCTCTCTCTCTCTCTCTCTCTCTCTCTCTCTCTCTCTCTCTCTCTCTCTCTCTCTCTCTCTCTCATCAATCCTGTAGCTATGTGATTAAATAAATAAAGTCAAGGTCAAATCTGTGGCATCAGACGCTTCAGTACATTTCAACCACTAAAATACATGGATAGATGGAGAAATGTGAAACACTACAATAAACAGTGCAAGTCTTCTTCTTTCATATGATTCTGAAAAAAAAGGTATTACACTCAAAACATAGAAGCTTTTTCTGTCAAAATTCCAACATGCAATTGATTATCACAATGGATGTGAAAGAAAATAAAGCACATACCTTCAGCTGGAGTATTTGATAATTGCCTAAGTGTATTAGAAACATTTATTTTCTAATCATGATATTTGAGGGATAATCAGAAATTTTCACTGGATAACTGTAAGAGAAATATGTTTTGCAATTTTAATTTTGTGACTTCTATATTAATCAATATCTTGTAGTCTTTGGGGGGGCTTAAAACTGATCCATCAGAAGTACACATTTGTATATTTCCTATTCTTGGTTAAATAATAGTTTGAACTATGACAAACATTTTTACAGTATACTTTGTGAAAACTCAGTGAATTGCATTGGATAACTGAATTCATGTACTTTTTCTTTTTCTACAGAAGAATGAGGCCAGATGGAGCTGTTTCTCCTGATGGAAGCAGAATTATGTACTCTTGTAATCAAAGAATTTTAAAGTTGGTAGGCTTGAAAGTATCATCATAAAACCTAGCTTGGCTACTGAAAACTATGCATTAGTTGGTTAGTGATGGTAATATATATTGGTAACAGAACAGTGACTCAAAAAGGGGTTATACATACTTTCTTTAACTCTGTAATTGATTCTACCTTAAATTATTGTTTGCTACATAGGAAAATAATGGATACAAATGATATTTAAGTATAACTATTTCTGCTTAATATTTTCATCAATTTTTCTTTATCTCTGCAACTATCTACCTTTATTCTCAAGGTCTTCTGCTATATTTTTCAATTAATGTATCTATTGCTTAACTACCATATGTTGATGTAGGTAGTAATGATTTTAGTTATGTTTTCTAATTACCTTTTCAAATACCTTCACAAATGTCTTACTTTTATGACTTTAATGTCTACTTTGGGTTTTATATGTGGTATGGCAAAAATATAGTGAATATTTAAATTGAAAAATATACTATAGTAAAGGCACATTGCCATTACTCTTATGGATTTCCTTTACAAGATATGATCAGAAATACAGAGAACTCTGTAAAGTGCTATGCAAAGGACAAGCATTTTATAAGCACATTATGCTGTGTCCCTATTGACTTTATTCATCAACTGGGTGACTTCTGACTGGAAAGTCAATCAGACCATGAAATGTAAAAAATTTGATTCAGGATATCAAGGGCAGCACAAATAAAGACAATTAGGAAAGAAGATGTACAAGATGACTGGATGGTGTCAGTAATGATGGGATAAGCATGTTTGCAGTTGGAGAGAGTTTACAGGAAATGTATCCATTATTACAATTTTTTTTTAAATTTAAGCATCTCCTGTAACTGTCAGTCATTCATAGTACTTGGAGCTCTGTGAGATACAGTTCTTATTTACTTCATCCATAATAGTATCTGATTTTCTTACGAAATGAATTCAACAGGATTTTTACGAGTGAGAAATAATGTACAGGATCAATGACAGCAGCCCAGCAGCCTTTGTCTTACTGGGCTTTTCTGACCAGCCCCAGCTGGAGCTCGTGCTGCTCCTGGTCATCTCCAGCATCTATATTCTAACACTGCTTGGTAACACAACCATCATCCTGCTTTCCTATCTCAGCCCCAAACTCCACACACCCATGTACTTCTTCCTCTCCAATCTCTCCTTCCTGGACCTGTGCTTCACTACCAGCATTGTCCCGCAGATGCTTTGGAACCTCAAGGGCCCTGAGAAGACCATCAGCTAC
>NW_004524904.1:970289-972246 GCF_000260255.1 Octodon degus
GAAGAAGAAGAAGAAGAAGAAGAAGAAGAAGAAGAAGAAGAAGAAGTAAAGAAAGGAAGGGAGGAAGAAAGAAAGAAAGAAAGAAAGAAAGAAAGAAAGAAAGAAAGAAAGAAAGGAAGGAAGGAAGGAAGAAGAAAGAAAGAAAAACAGAGCTGAGGATGACTAGAACTGACTGGAAGACTCAGACATAAGTAGAAACACACTCAGCCAACTTATATTTGAGAAAGGGAACAAAGATTTTCACTTGGTGATGGAAAAACTAGCTTTACTCATGTCTAAAACTAAAACATGTACCAGATCTATAACTGGTACTAAAGTCAGAATGGATTAAAATTTAAACATTAAAACAGAAACACTAAACCTACTGAAAGAGAAAGTAGGTTGATAAAATGAAGACATAGAGGTAGACAGGGCATCGATGCACAAAAACCAAACTGTGTGGGAAATACTTCAAAGAATCAAAAAATGTCATTTCATCTAATTGAGAAATTTCTGCATGTCAAAAGGAATCACCAACAGAGTACAAGACAACCCATAAACTGGGAAAACATCTTGACCAATAAACACTCAGACAAAGGATTCTATCTAGGCTATATAAAAAAATAAAGAAGAGTCAGGCCCTCAAAATTCAAAGACCCAGTCCAAAAACGGGCACACTTCTCACAGGAAGAATTACCACTGCCAAATCAATACACGAAAAAATGTTCCACAGCACTGGTCATTTGAGTAAAGAAAATTAAAACATTGAAATATCATCTCACCCCAGAAAGAATTGCTACTATAAAGAAATCAACTAATAACAAATACTGCACAGACTGGGTAAAAAGGGACCCTTCTCCACTGTTGTTGAGAATGTAGTCTGGTGCAACCACTATGAAAATCAGTGTGGAAACTCCTCAAAAAACTAAGATTGTAAGTCCCATCCAGCCCAGCTATTGATCTTCTAGATATTTTTCTAAAAGGACTGAAATCATCATACCACAGTGATATATGTGAACCCATGTTTCTAGCAGCACAATTTTTCATAGCCAAATCTTGGGGAAAAATCCAAAATATCCATCACCTGAGGAATGGATAAAAAAGATGTGGTATTTTTATGAAGTGCAATACTACTTGCCTATAAATAAAGACAAACTTGAGGCCTTTATAGGCTAAAAGATACATGTAGAGTCTATACTCATAATTGAAATAAATCTGACCCACATGATTAAATACCAGAATGTCTCCCTAATGTAAGAACCTGAAAGAATTAATAAAACTTGAAAAGTACAATAGATATAGTAAAACAGAAAGAAATTGAACCTATGGAATAAACAATGAAGTTGAGGGAAAGGAGAAAACAGGCAAAATAAGGGATAGATCATACAAGCATATATTCAGAATAGCTGAGATGATTGTACTACTAACTTCTATCATTTTTTGAAAGTGGCAGTTAATATTTAAATTTTTAATTTTGACTAACTCTATATTGCTCAAAGCTATCATCTGAGCAACTGCACTGAAGACAGCAATGTGCAAAGCGAAGCCCATGGTTCAATGTCTCTCTTCTTGTTCCTGTAAATGTGTACAATTTCTAATGTCCTATTAGTGTACTCTCTTTAAAATAAATTTTTAAAAAATGAAAATGTAGAAGAAAAAATTAAAGGTTTATTTGACAAATATTTTCTACCTGATTTATTATTCTGAGTGACAGATTTGATGATGAAAATATGTAATACAACAACCATTGCAAAATTTTTATTCTTGTTTTCAAATTCTGTACCGTATGTATTATTGTTTGTTTCTCTGTTTCTGTCTCTGCTTCTGCTATTTGTTTTCTTCCTTTTGGTTTAGTTCTTATTCTTTAAAATAAAATTTAAAAAATAAAAATGAATTTATATATATTAAAAATAAAAAGAGGGCTGGAGAGATGGCTCAGTGGTCTAAAGCACCTACTTGGAACAAGCTTGGCAAAGCA
>NW_004524904.1:972349-982585 GCF_000260255.1 Octodon degus
AAATAAATAAATAAATAATTAAAAAAATAAATAAAAAGAAATGTCATTTCAATATAATTATTGCCCTATTTATATACTTTATTTTAGAAATGTATGTTTACGCAGATTTATCATTTTCCTATTGGGTTTTGTATTTATCTATTGTTTTGAGTTTAACGTATCCTTCTGTATTATGAATATATATCCTCTGAAAGATACAGAATGTATCTGTTAATTATGTAATTCCATTACATAAAAATACCACATCTTTTTTATCCATTCCTCAGGTGATGGATATTTTGGATTTTTCCCCAAGATTTGGCTATGAAAAATTGTGCTGCTAGAAACATGGTTTCACATATATCACTGTGGTATGATGATTTCAGTCCTTTTAGAAAAATACCTAGAAGATCAATAGCTAGGCTGGATGGGATTTACAATCCTAGTTTTTTGAGGAGTTTCCACACTGATTTTCATAGTGGTTGCACCAGACTACATTCTTCTTGCTAGCATTTCTCTCATTCTGTAGTTTATCTCTTTGCTCTGATGTTTGCATTGATCTGCAGGTGGTTTTAACTTTATGCAATTCTATTTATCAGTTTTTTATTCTGTTTTGGTCTTATCCAAAGTACCCATGCTCAATCCAGTCTGAAATTGTTCCTATATTTTCTTCTAACAGTTTCATGTCTGGCATTTAAGGAAAATGTGCAATTAATTGAGAAAATTTACTGGGTACATAACAAGTGCTCACAAATCACTCCAACCCCAAATAGAATTCAAGAACTAAGCCAATTTATCATGACTTCTAAACACTTTAAATATTCATATGTGGCAGAATATCAATGAATAATCTTAATGGGCTCTGCCAATTTTACTTGTGAATACAGCTGAAGGATGTTTATGTTGCTTGGAATTTAAATTACCCTCCCTTTGTATTATGGATATCTTTAAAGAAAAATATAGTTCTATGCATATGTGTCTGTTCAGAAAGGTTTGCACAATTGATTGTTTTCTATTAGAAACAAATGTACAGATCTCTGTGGTTCATCTCTCTCTAGAGACGTGCAGCCTTCTCCAGTATGATGATTGGAAATTGCCAAGAAAGAGATCTCCAGAGATCCCACTGAATGAATAAGCTAAAGAGCATCACCCTGAAAGTGCTTTCCACTGAGAAATAACAGGAGAGCCCGTGTACTAGTGAGTTACTCACACACAGTTTGTCAACTGATTGCTTTGGAATTGTGTTCATGGTTGAAAATTTCATCAAGATACAATCACTGTCTACAGCTGGATTGTCATTCTCCTTGGAAGGTAGGACGCTTGTTTATTTTTTTTTTTTGAATAAAGAGAATTTCATTTCAAAATTTGAAAGAAGGGAGAGCTCCTTCCCTACCAGTCATGATTAACTGGTTTATTTGTGAGAATCGTGCTTTTTTTTTGCATTAACTAATGTTTTCCATAGTCTTACCTATGGAAATTTGGTGACTTGCTTTCCTTAAGTAGACAAATACCCTTGTCCTCATTATGAAAAACAGACATAATGAAAAGAATTTTCACTACTGAGTAACATAGAAAAATTATAACTATATATGAGCAAATAAACACATAACAGAAAAATGATGGGCCTCTAAGTAAAGTGAACTGAATGACTCAGCCACTATCTTTCCTCCACTAGACACACAGTCCTTCGATAGCATGGTTCTCTTTACTCAGTCATTGGGCTCAGGGGGTAAAACAACTAAGGTAAATGTCAAATCCATGACATAAAGGACTTGAGTATGTTTGACCACTAAAATACATGGTGAGATGGACTATTAGTAAACAGTACAATCAGCAATGTCAGTCTTCTTCTTTTATATGATTTTGGAAAATAGAGAAATATACTTAAAACATTCCAGTTCATCTTGGCAAAACTTCAACATGCAATTGACTATCACCATGGATTTGAAGGAAAATAAAGCACATATTTTTCAGCTGGAATATTTAGAAATATTTATTTTCTAATAATGATACTTGAGTGATAATCAGAATTTTTCCCTGTACAATTTTTATGGAAGCATTCTTGAAACTGAAATCCCATAACCTCTATAGTTAATCTGTTGCAGTCTTTTTGCATGCCATAAATTTGGTCCATCAGAAGTACATATTTGTATAGCACTTCCTAATCTGACAAATTAATGCTTGAACTGTGATCACACATTTCTAAATTTTATTTTGTAACAAGTAAGAGGATTGAATTAGAAGACAGAATTCATGTACTTTTTCTTCCCCCAGAAAACTGAGGCCAGATGGAGCAATTTCTCTTGATGGGAGAAAAATCAGGTAGTCTTATAATGAAATAATCTTAAAGCTGTTAGACTTGACAGTATCACAATTGAAACTAGATTTCATACTGAAAACTATGAATTGGAGTCCTCTAGAGAGTAATATTCATGGATGGCAAACCAATGACTCAAATAATGAATCATAGATGTTTTCTTTAACTCAATTACTCAATCTATATTCAGTTGTTGATTTTTACATAGGAAAATAATGGATATTAATGATATTTACACATAACTATTCCTTCTTAATATTTGCATTAATCTTTGCTTGTCTCCAAATCTATATATCTTTATTCTCAAGTTTTCTTATGCTTTGATTTTTTAACTTTTGTATCTATTGCCTAACTACCATCTATTTATGTATATAGTAATCATTTTAGTTTCAATTTGTATTTTTCACCTCTTTTAGAATATGTGGCATTTTTATGACTCTAATTTCCATTCTGTGCTTTAAATGAGGTTTGATAGACTACATAATGAAAGCTTAAATTCAAGAAAGGAATTAAAATAAATGAAAATAAAAAAGGTGTTACAATAAAGTCACATTGTTGTTAGTCTTCTCTTGTGATTGTCTTTACAGAACAGGATCAGAAACATAGTGAAGGCTGTTGTCTGTTTCCATCAAATGGAAAAACAGTATTATAAACACATTATGGTGTGCCCTCATCCAACTTTTTCATCAACATGGGGGGGGGCACTGCTGACTCCTCTGAAAAGTCAAGCTGACCATAAAGTGTAGACATTTTAAATTGATTCAGGATATCCCGGAAGCCATGACAGCACAAAAAAAAGACAGTAAGAAAAGAAGAATTCCAGAACAGATTCAGAAAGTGGCAGGAATTATGGGATGTGTGTTTGAAGGGGATTAATGCTAATGTAGCCTTGATTGTAATAAGTTTTTTTTGAAATGCAAGCATCTGCTATATTTTTGAAATAGACAGTACTTGGGTTTTAGTGAGATGCATTTGTTACTTATTTCCACAACCTGGATAGTACCTCATGTTCTTCCCAAAAAATATAACAGGACACATCAGGGAAGGCAGTTCATGAGTGAGAAACAATGAACAGGATCAATGCTAGCAGCCCAGCAGCCTTTGTCTTACTGGGCTTTTCTGACCAGCCTCAGCTGGAGCTCGTGCTGCTTCTGGTCATCTCCAGCATCTATATTCTAACACTGCTTGGTAACACAACCATCATCCTGCTTTCCTATCTCAGCCCCAAACTCCACACACCCATGTACTTCTTCCTCTCCAATCTCTCCTTCCTGGACCTGTGCTTCACTACCAGCATTGTCCCACAGATGCTTTGGAACCTCAAGGGCCCTGAGAAGACCATCAGCTACACTGGCTGTGTGATCCAGCTGTATGTGAGTTCAGGGCTGGGCTCTACCGAGTGTGTGCTGCTGAGTGTGATGGCCTATGACCGCTTCAATGCCATCTGCCGCCCCCTCCACTATGGCGTTATCATGCACCCAAAGCTTCTCCAGCATCTAGCGGCCCTGGCCTGGATCAGCGGTTTTGTGGAGTCCACCGTGCAGACCAGCCTTGTTTTCCACTTGCATTTCTGCAGCCATCACAGGGTGGACGATTTCATGTGTGAAGTGCCTGCCCTGATTCAAATTGCCTGTGAGGACACAACCTTCCTGAAAAATGAACTCTCTGTAGCAACTGTATTGTATGTGGTGACACCTCTGGGGCTCATTCTGGTCTCCTACTGCTTCATTGTTAGGAGTGTGCTGAAGATAAAGGCCAGAGAAGGCAGGAGGAAGGCATTTGGGACATGTGGGTCCCACCTGATTGTTGTTGTCTTGTTCTTTGGGACTCTAATATGTGTCTATATTCAGCCCAAGAGCAAGTACACACAGAATGGTGAAAGATTTCTCACCCTTTTCTATACTATAGTGACACCTTCCCTTAATCCTTTGATCTACACGTTGAGAAACAAAGAAGCTAAATGGGCAATTAAAAGGTTACTGGCAGGAGAACATACTTAAACAGAATGGTGAAAAATCTTCCAGGGACTTGTAGGAATTATCTACTTATGTTTTTCATTTTATTTATGAATAATGTGGTTAAATATAAACAGATATCGGTGACATAAATAAGTGAAATATAATAATATGAGGGAGCATTTGGCAGCTCATTTTCTATAGTGACATTAAAGCATTGACTTTCAATTTATAACCTTCTTTCTGAGAATGTTGCTTTCTTTCCTGAGCCCATTCGTAAAGATTCCAAGAATAAACATATAAGTGCAGGTATATGGAGTGTGTGCGTGTGTGTGTGTTGTACAATCACAAATCTTATACCCGTTGTTCTAGTGACTGCTATGGTGTCACTGACATAGTCACCACCAATCCCTTTCTCATCATGGAAGTAAATCTCATTTCTCATACGAAAGACGCAGAAATTCTAATTCACAGCAGCGCACATCGTGTTTGTAGGCCTTGTGTTTGGCAGTGCCAGAGCCAGTGCTGTCCTCTGTTCGCAGGTTTCCTGACTGTGTGAAGGCCTACTGCAGGGCTGCGGACCCTAGAGCTTAGTATTGTCCAGGGATATCACCTTCTGAACCTTCATTTAGATGAAATTAGATGTCAGAAGCATCAGGAATTAAGTGCACCCAGAGTTTTCTGATCTGTCCACATAGACTTCTCTCAGCTCAAGTTTTTAAGCATTCTACACTTCTGTGAAATTGTGAAATATTTATTGTTCTGTGTATGTTATATTTTATGTATTTCACTTAGCATGACATCTCTATTTGGAGTGTTGATGTCGGTCATTTATTGATGGAACTATCTCCTTCTCTTCTTGACTCTCATTTAGATGAAGGGAGATGCCAATGTATGGATCTATTTCTGGTCTCTTCATTCTGTCCCATTGCTCTGTGAGTCCAGCTTACTGCCAGTGCCACAAGGTTTTGATGAGTATGACTATGTACTCTATTTTCAAATCACAAAGCAGGATACTTCCAACTATGTTATTTTTGCTCATGGTTGTTTAAGTTATAAGTGTTTTTCTTGGTTTCATTGAAATTATAACACTTTTCTGGTCTGTTAAAGTTTGATGTTGGTGTCATGATAGGAATTGCCTAGAATTTTTACATTTCTTTGAGTAGTATAATTATTTCAACTGTGTCTATATTCATGGGATACCTTCCTATTTATTGCTGCCATCTTCTATTTAATTGTGTTCAATTTAAACTGCAGTGCTTTATAGTTTTTATGATCTCATCTTGATTAACATATTCCTAAATATTTTACATTGTTTTACATATTGTAGATGAAATATTTTTAAAACATTCTTTTAGACACCGCTATCACATAAGAATACCACTGGTTTTGGTGTATTGATACTTTTGTCCTGTGACTTTTTCAAATCTGGCTGTCAGTGCTAATAATTTTTGGCAGAAACTTTGGTATTTTATGTGCATAAGCATGCCATCTGGCAACAGGGATAATTATTTATTTATTTTCTTTTAGTTTTGCATCTTTGAAGCTCATTATTGCTTTCTTTTGCCTAAATGCTCTGAACAGGGTTTCTAGAATGTAATCCTGTTTTCTAATGCTATATATAACCACATAATTGAGGGTGGCATTTTGGCAAGTAAAGAGTTTTGCTGGCTGAAGGATCTAAACAGACTGTAGTTCATTCCCCCTGGGAGGCATCCCAATAAGGCGGACAACTCATAACCTCAGGGGTGATTCAAAGGGAAGGCGACCCAGGTGGATGAGTCATGGCCATTGCTTGGCCAATGTGCTCTCTGTGAAAGTCTGAGAGAATGTTTTCTCTCCATGTGACTCTCCTTAGGCATACTCTACATCATCGATCACTTTCCCCATTGACCCCATAATCTTGATCAGAAAATTTGGGACACTACCGAGTTACATGATGTAACAGTACAAGTTTTCATGTGTCCTGAGTCTTAATTGACCTTGGAAGGCTAGGGCCAAAATGTTGGCTTCCTTGTGGCCCTCCTTTTTCTCTAATTTTGGTCTGCAAACTTGAGTTGTTAACCATCAAGAAGAAAAGTTTATTGTTATTACCATATAACTTAGGCTGTTAAGCATAACCTCACTATCTGTCTGAATATCAAACATCTTAGGAATAACATGGAACAGGTATTTTTCATCAAGTATTGATATGTTGAACTTTAAGTCCACACAGAATATGATAAAAAAACTTTAAAATTAGAATATATCTTAAAAATAGGCATAAAGAATTATATACTTCTTATGTTTATACATAAGTCTAAAAAACTAACACCTTGAAGCACGACAGTCCTACAATATTCCTTTTCCTGTCTCTTGCTTTCATTCACCACCCCCTTCTTCTTGAACAACCATCTACCCAAGAGACAGCATAGCAGCAACTGGCATGTCATGACAAGCAACCCATATTCAGAAGACCAGAATGGCAGGCACTGCAAACATGAAAGTACTATTACAGATTGCCATCTGCAGAGCAGTTGCTTAGTTCACAGGTATCAGTATATATGGTTAGTCAGGGTGAGAATATTTCCCAATAACTGCTAGATTAAAAAATCTTCTGGAGATTCTCAGGATCATTGCCTTGCCCATCTTCTACACATACCTGTATGGCTTGACATTGCCATGTTTCCTAGCTCTTCTCCTTTCCCTCTCTTGATTAGTTAGTCCTCGAGATCTTGCTTTCCTTTTACTTGTATTATACCTTTCTATTTGTACTTCTTCTTTGGAGTTCTTATACTAGGGAAATTATATGATATTTACACATGTGTGTCTGGTTAATTTCACTTATGAGTATATGTTCAAGTGGCATCCACTTCAATATAAAGGGTTCAAGTTTATCATTCTTAATAGCTGAAGAATACTCCATTTTGTAAAAATAACAAATCTTTTTCAACCATTCCTCAGGTGATGGGCATCTTGGTTGTTTCCAAGATTTGGCCATCCCAAATTGTGCTGCTATAAACATAGGAACACATATATCGCTAGGATATGATGTTTTCAGATCCTCCAGGAAAATTCCTAGTAGAGGAATAGCTGGTTTAAATGGGATTTCCAGACCAACTTTTCTAAGGAGTCTCCATACTAATTTCCATAATGGTTGCTCCAGTCTACACTCCCACCAGCAGTGGAGAAGGGTTCCTTTTTCCCCACAGCCTCTCCAACATTTGTTGTTGGGTGATTTCTTTATGATAAGCATTCTTTCTGGGGTGAGATGATATCTCAAAGTGGTTTTAATTTGCATTTCATGGATGGTTAGTGATGTGGAGTATTTTTTCATGTATTTATTCGCTTCTTTAATTACATCTTCTGAGAAGCGTGTGTTCATCTCGGATGCCCATTTCTGGATTGGGTCTTTAAATTTTGGGGCCCTAGTGTTTTTTAGTTTTTTATATATTCTAGAGAGCAGACCTTTGTCGGAGTACTTATTTGTCATGATTTTTTCCCAATTTGTGTGTTGGCTTTTCACTTTGTTGGTAATTCTTTTGACGTGAAAAACTCAGTAAGAGCAGGTCCCAGTTGTTAATTCTTTCAACTGTTTCCTGTGCAATTTGATTTCTGTTCATGAAGTCTTGGCCTACCCCTATGTCTTCAAGAGTTCCTCCTACTTTCTCTTCCAGGAGATTCAGTGTCTCTGCTTTAATGTTTAGATCTTTAATCCATTTTGACTTTAGTTTAGTGCATGGTGATAGACCTGTGTGAAGTTTGAGTTTTCGGCATGTAGAGAGCCAGTTTTTCAAGCAGCATTTGTTAAAGTGGCTATCTTTCTTCCAGTGAGTATGTTTGGCCCCTTTGTCAAAGATAAGGTGGCTGAGTGTGTTTGTAGAGGCTTCAGCATCTTCTAATCTATTCCATTGATCCTCAGGTCTATTTTGTTGCCAGTATCATGCTAATTTTATCACCATAGCCTTGTGGTATATTTTCAAGCCAGGAATTGTAATGCCTCCTGCCTTGTCTTTATTGCTCAGAATTGCCTTTGCTATTCTAGGTCTTTTCTGATTCCAAATAAATTTTAGGAATGATTTCTCTAGGTCTATGAGGTATGCTGGTGGGAGTCTGAAAGGGATTGCGTTAAATCTGTACAAAAATTTTTAGGAGTATGGCCATCTTCACAGTGTTGCTTCTTCCTATCCCAGAGCATGGAATAACTTTCCATTTTCTGAAATGCTCTATGATTTCTTTTTTTAGAGTACTGTAATTTTCCTTGAAAAGATCTTTGACTTCTTTAGTTAGATTAATTCCAAAGTATTTCATTTTTCTTGGTGCTACTGTAAAAGGTTTTGTTTCTTTAATTTCCCTCTTGGTATGCTTGTTGTCTGTGTAGAGGAATGTTATTGACTTTTGGGTATTTACTTTATAACCTGCTATGCTACTGAATTTCTGTATTAATTCTAGTAGTTTCTTGGTGGAGTTTTTTGGGTCTTCCACGTAAAGTATCATGTCATCTGAAAATAAAGATAATTTAACTTCTTCTTTGCCTATTTTTATTCCTTTTATTTCTTTATCTTGTCTAATGGCTGTAGCTAATGATTTCAGAACTATATTGAATAGCAGTGGTGAGAGTGGACATCCTTGTCTTGTACCCAATCTAAGAGTAAAAGATTTCAGTATTTCCCCATTTAGGATTATGTTAGCTGTTTTTTTTTTTTTTTCATAAATAGCTTTTACCAGATTGAAGTAGAGGCCATCTATTCCAATATTCTCTAGGACGTTGAACATGAATAAGTGTTGGACTTTGTCAAAAGCCTTTTGTGCATCAAGGGAGATGATCATGTGGTTTTTAGTTTTCGTTCTATTGATATAGTGTATTACATTGATAGATTTTTGAATATTGAACCATCATTGGATCCCTGGGATGAAACCTACCTGGTCATGGTATACGATCTTCTTGATGATTTGCTGTATTCTATTTGCTAGTATTTTATTGAGAATTTTGGCATCTATGTTTATGAGGGAGATCGGCCTGTAATTCTTTCTTAGTCGCATCTTTCCCTGGTTTTTGTATCAGTATAATACTTGCCTCCAGGAATGATTTTGGGAGGAATACTTTCCTTTTCAATTTCATGGAAGTGTTTGAGGAGTATAGGGACTACATCTTCTGCAAATTTCTTGTAGAGTTGAGCTGTGAATCCATCCTGACCTGGACTTTTCTTTGTTGGTAGGTTTTTAATAACATCTCATATTTCATTGGCTGTTATTGGGCTATTGAGAATTGTTGTATTTTATCGATTTATTTGTGGCAATTTGTACCTCTCTAGGAATCTCCCCATTTCTTCTGTGTCTTGTATTCTGTGAGAGTAAAGATTCTCAAAGTAGCTATTGATAATCTTCTGAATTTCCACTAGGTCTGTGGTAATTACACCCTTTTCATTCCTTATTGCTCGTATTTGAATTTTTTCTTTCCTGTTTTTGAAGAGGTTAGCTAAGGGCTTATCGATTTTATTTAATCTTTGAAAGAACCAGCTTTTTGCTTTTTTAATTGTTTGAACTGTTTTCTTCATCTCAATTGAATTAATTTCTGCACTAGTCTTTGTGATTTCTTTCCATCTTTGGGCTCTGGATTTGGTTTGCTCTTCCTTTTCTAGTTGTTAAAGGTGCAACATTATTGTATTTATTTGTTCTCATTCTGTTTTCCTAATGTGTAAGTGCACAGCTATGAATTTCCATCTGAGAACTGCTTTCATTGTATCCCATAAATTACGATAAATTGTGCTTGAATTTTCATTGAACTGTAGAGATTTTTGAATTTCTTGTTTAATTTCATCTGTGACCCATTGGTTGCTGAGTAGGGTGTCATTTAATTTCCATGTATTTAAAGTTTTTTCTGGTTTCTTTTGTCATTCATTTCTAGTTTCATTGCACTGTGGTCAGACAATGTGCATGGGATAATTTCTGTTTTCTTGCATATACTTAAGCATGACCTATGGACCAGTATGTGGTCTATTTTAG